>NC_143135.1:38958333-39116666 GCF_059928025.1 Delphinapterus leucas
AAGGAAAGCTTCTAGGACTCCTTGTAATACCAAGACTTGTTGATTGGGTCCTAAGAGAAACTAACGTCAAAGGTGTAAAAGTTGGCAGAATTGAGATGAAACTTTATAAAAATTGGTATTTATGTTCACCAATCTACAGAATGCTAATGTAAAAGACAGTTCATAATTGCTTACTTCTTAGTATTCACTAGAAATCGAAGTTTTTAAGGGTTGAGAATTCTAATTTAAATATGAAATTAAAGCTACTAGAAATAATACAGAAAAACAGTTCAGTATGCTAGAAAAATAAGTGTGTTGTGAACAAAGAAGGTATGAGGAATGGATTTGCATTTTGTTAAGGGAAAAGAAAATAATTTTGTCCTAGAGCTAGTTGTTTCTAGATGAGAAAAGTAAGAGACAAAATAATACGGATATAGAAAATGATAGAAGGATTGTGGAAAAGGAACCCTGAGAAAAGAATTTTATACACGGTCAGGATTGACTAAACTCAGAATGAATTTAATTACGTAAATGGATTTTGTTATTAAAAGTAGACTGGTACACGACTGGATTTGGTTCCTCTGTTTAAAGAACAAAGGTTTCTTAGAACACTGCTTCTGACAATGGATTGTGTGAGTTTCTCTGTCTTTAAGTGATCTATATTTGCTTTTGAAATCTTTTGTCACTGTGGTTAAGTATTATTTCACAGTGACATATGATCCTATTTGACCAAGTGTTGATATTTTTGACAAACTTCCCAAATATCAAATTCTAAAGTTCTTTTGACCTCCAGCTAACTCTGGGATGCTTCAAAGGAACCAAGGCACCTCAGAGAGTAATGTCAAACTAATTAGCTTATCTGGTATGATAAATTAATCAGTTGGCCAAAAAGTTCATTCTGTTTTAAAGTAAAAACAAAAGACACCACATTTTTCATTTTCACCAAGAACTTTATTTATTTTTAAAAAAATATTTAGGGACTTCCCTGGTGGCACAGTGGTTAAGAGTCCACCTGCCAATGCAGGGGACACGGGTTCGAGCCCTGGTCCGGGAAGATCCCACATGCCGCGGAGCAACTAAGCCTGTGCACCACAACTACTGAGCCTGCACTCTAGAGCCCACGAGCAACAACTACTGAAGCCTGTGCACCTAGAGCCCGTGCTCCACAAAAAGAGAAGCCACCACAATGAGAAGCCTGTGCACTGCAACAAAGAGTGGCCCCCCTCACCGCAACTAGAGAAAGCCTGCGTGCAGCAACGAAGATCCAATGCAGCCAAAAATAAACAAACAAATATTTATTTGGCCGTGTTGGGTCTTAGTTGTAGCACACAGGATTTTTAGTTGTGGCATATGGGATCTTTAGCTGCAACATGTGAACTCTTAGTTGGGGCATGTGGGATCTAGTTCCCTGACCAGGGATCGAACCTGGGTCCCCTGAATTGGGAGTGTGGAGTCTTAGCCACTGGACCACCAGGGAAGTCCCACCAAGAACTTTACTGAACGTATTCACTGTTTTGTTCCACTACCTTCTGCCATTTTTCAGGCAACTTCACAATTCCATCTTCCTAAAAATTTTATCTTTTTGAGCAAAGAACTGTTCCAGCTGCCTTTTACAGTATTCCAGGGAATTGAAATTCTTTCCATTAAGAGAATTTTGTAAAGACCGAAATAAATGGAAATACAAAGGTGCCATGTCTGGTGAATATGGCAGATGAATCAGAATGTCCCAGCCAAGCTGTAACAGTTTTTGCCTGGTCATCAAAGAAACACACAGTCTTGTGTTATCCTGATGGAAGATTATGCATTTTCTGTTGACTAATTCCAGATGCTTTTCGTCGAGTGCTGCTTTCAGCTGGTCTAACTGGGAGAAGTACTTTTTTGAATTAATCATTTGGTTTTCTGGAAGGAGCTCATAATAGAGGACTCCCTTCCAATCCCACCATATATACAACATCACCTTCTTTGGATGAAGCCCGGCCTTTGGTGTGATTGATGGTGGTTCATTTCGCTTGCCCCATGATCTCTTCCATTTCACATTATTCTACAGTATACACTTTTCATTACCCATCACAATTTGTTTTAAAAACGGAACGTTTTTGTTAGGTTTTAGTAGAGAATCGCATGTGGAAATACGGTCAAGAAGGTTTTTTTCACTTAACTTATGAGGAACCCAAACATCAAAGCGATGAACATAACCAAACTGGTGGAAATGATTTTCAGTGCTTGATTTGGATATTCTGACTATGTAGGCTATCTTCCATGTGGTGTAACATTGACTGTTCTCAATTAATGTCTTGATTGCTGTCAACTTCAAATGGTCTACCTGACCACGGAGCATCGTACGGCAAGAAATCTCCAGCAAAAAACTTTGCAAACCACTTTTGACACATTCAATCAGTCAAAGGTACTTTATCACAGTACCTTCTCCATACACTGCACAAATCTTTTTTTGTGTTTTAGTTGTGTTTCTACCTTTCTTGAAATAATAAAGCATAATATGCTGAAACTGTTGCTTTTTTTTCCTCTTCAATATTAAAATGGCTACACAAAAATTCACCAGTTTTGATAAAGTTTTTTTAAAATGCACACTGATATGACAACTGTCACAATACAATCTAACAAAATTGTTTCGAATGAAGTTAAAGACAACTAAGTGCTACTAGAGACAACCTATGGAAAAACCAAATGAACTTTTTGGCCAACCAATACTTGCAAAACACTGCCAAGTAACTAGTGATGAACCTTATGTTATATTGTATGTATAAATGTCATTAATACAGATATTCCAAAATTTATATGAAATTACTAAAATCTGAGATATCCTGGCATAATGTTATCAATCATAATTCTAGTTATTATCGAAATATCCAAGTTCCTTGTCAACTGCATTGTAATCAGATCTTTAACCATGGCATTTTAAGTCCTGTCATTTATAAATAGTCATTGTTTTATTCTGATGCTTTTATAAAAGGAAGATCTTCAAGATGATTCATAAAAAGGACTTTTTAACAAGTATAAGTTTCTGATAACTTTTAGATCATGCCACTGAACTGGGTAAGAAATGACAAAACTCTAATGTAAAACCTGACTACTTTATCCAAATCAACAGGAATTACATGGGACTGAATGAATTTATAAATATGATTTATAACTTTATGACTTTTTTGGGGAAATATATTGGCTTTTCCTCTTTGTTTTCCAGAAAAACTTTTCCTCTATTATGCTATGACCTACAAGTTGATCAAGTATTCTTTTATAAACAAAAATAAAACATATTTTTTCCTCTCTACCTAATCCTTCCATATTTGGCTTCTCCACCTGGCTCTCCTATGGACTTGATGGTTTACTGTGACCAGATTACAACTAGTTATACTAATCACTGTTTTCTCTTTGAATTTTATTTATTTTTTTATACAGCAGGTTCTTATTAGTTATCTATTAATCATTGTTTTAATTTGTTCTCTTTGTTCCTGAATTGTTTATGCTCTGTGTCTCTCTCTGCTGTACTATGACCTTATTAATGTTACTGACTATATTAATTATCCTGTCTAGTTTATAAGATTGCCTCTTACCCAATGTGTAACCAGGTCTCCAAAAAAATTAATGATGGCTAAAGGTCTTGAAACAGTTGATCATACACAAACACACACAAATATATATATATATATATATATATATGTATATAAAAAACTCTACACAGGATAACTGTAACAGTGCAACTCTCGTATGGAAAGAAGCAACAAGAGAAAACATTTTCTAGGTCATAGCAGACTAGCAAGATAGGTGTAGATTATTAACAGGTCCTAATCCAAAAATTTGAGTGGCCTATCAACAGAATCTTTGGCTGATCTAGGAATGAGCCTTCCTAGCACTGTGGGACAAAATTGGTCATGAAATGCTTCCCAAATGTTGGTTGAATTTATGATCAAGGGGAAGCACTGTGAATGAAAAATGCTGCCCTATCAGTAAACAAAGGATGTTGCAGCCATCAAACCAGCAGCCATTGCAGCTACTCCCAACCGTGCACCCTGTGGGGATTCAGAATGGAGAAAAGAAGGACACTGGCCCTAGATAGTTAAGGTGCAAATCAAATGAATGATTTCAATGAGTCCAGTCTTGCATCTTCCTAGATGTAGAAAAGTGTTAAATTCATTAACTTGACATGTCTGGTTTCCCTTAACAGTTTCTTTAATTAACAGTAATCTTTTGATGTTCCAACTATCCGGTTTTTATTGCAAAACTCCTATACATCCTGGTTCCTCCCTTACCTCTTTGGAGCAGTCCCTCAGAGCAATCTGAGAGGCTATCTTCTAGGCTTAAGTCCTCAGAAAATCCGCCAAATAAAACATAATTCTCAACTTCTAGGTTGTGCACTTTTTCAGTTGACAATCTCAATAAATGCAGAAAAAGCTTTTGATGAAATTCAACATCCATTTATGATAAAAACTCTCCAGAAAGTGGGCATAGAGGGAACCTACCTCAACATAATAAAGGCATACATATATGACAAACCCACAACATAATAAAGGCATACATATATGACAAACCCACAGCTAACATCATACTTAATGGTGAAAAGCTGAAACCATTCCCTCTAAGATCAGGAACAAGACAAGGCTGCCCACTCTTGCCACTTTTATTCAGCATAGTACTGGAAATCCTAGGCACAGCAATCAGACAAGAAAAAGAAATAAAAGAAATCCAAATTGGAAAGGAAGAAGTAAAACTGTCACTGTTTGCAGATGACATAACACTATACATAGAAAATCCTAAAGATGCCACCAGAAAACTACCAGAGCTCATCAATGAATTCGGTAAAGTTGCAGGATAAAAAATTAATATACAGAAATTGGTTGTATTTCTATACAGTAACAATGAAATATGAGAAAGAGAAATTAAAGAAACAATCCCATTTACCGTCACATCAGAAAGAATAAAATACCTAGGAATAAACCTACTTAAGGTGGCCAAAGAACTGTACTGTGAAAACTATAAGATGCTAATAGAAGAAACTGAAGATGACACAAACAGATGGAAAGATATACCGTGTTCTTGAAGTGGAAGACTCCGTATTGTTAAAGTGACTATACTTCCCAAGGCCATCTACAGATTCAATGCAATCCCTATCAAATCACCAATGTCATTTTTCACAGAACTAGAACAAATAGTTTTAAAATTTGTATGGCCCCAAATAGCCAAAACAATTTTAAGAACAGAGCTGGAGGAATCACACTCCCTAACTTCAGACTATACTACAAAGCTACAGTAATCAAAACTGTATGGTACTGGCACAAAAACAGACAGAAATCAATGGAACGGGATAGAAAGCCCAGAAATAATCCCATGCACTTATGGTCAATTAATCTATGATGAAAGAGGCAAGAATATACAATGGAGAAAAGACCACTAATTTCAAGAAGTGGTGCTTGGAAAACTGGACAACTACATGCATAAGAATGAAATTAGGACATTCTCTAACACCATATACAAATATAAACTCAAAATGCATTAAAGACATAAATGTAAGACCATATACCACAAAACTCCTAGAGGAAAACACAGGCCAAATACTCTGACACAAATCGCAGCATTATTTTTTTGGATTCGTCTCCTACAGTAATGGAAATAAAACAAAAATAAACAAATGGAACCTAATTGAACTTAAAAGTGTTTGCAGAGCAAACGAAACCATAAGCAAAATGAAAAGACAACCTATGGAATGAGAGAAAATATTTGCAAATGATGCAACCAACAAGGCATTAATTTCCAAAATATACAAATAGTTCATATAGCTCAATACCAAAAACAAAACAAACAAAAACAACCCAACCCAATCAACATGCGAGAAGACCTAAAGAGACATTTCTCCAAAGAAGACAAACAGATGGCCAACAGACACATGAAACAATGCTCAACATCACTAATTACTAGAGAAATGCAAATCAAAACTACAAGGAGGTATCACCTCACACTGATCAGAATGGTCATCATCAAAAAGTCTACAAATAATAAATAATGGAGGGGGGTGTGGAGAAAAAGGATCCCTCCGATGCTGTTGGTATGAATGTAAATTGGTGCAGCCACTATGGAAAACAGTATGGATGTTCCTTAAAAGACTAAGTGTTACCACATGATCCAGCAATCCCACTTCTGGTCATATATCTAGAGAAAACTAACTCAAAAAGATATATGCATCCCAATGTTCATAGCAGCAGCATTTACAACAGCCAAGACATGGAAGCAACCTAAATGTCCATCAACAGGTGAATGGATAAAGAAGAAGTGGTACACAAACACACACACAATGAAATACTACTTAGCCATAAAAAGGAATGAAATAATGCCATTTGCAGCAACATGGATGGACCCAGAGAGTATCATACTAAGTGAAGTCAGACAGAGAGACACAAATATTATGATATCACTTATATATGAAATCTAAAAATTATGATACAAATGAACTTATTTACAAAACAGAAACAGACTTACATAGAAAACAAACTTATGGTTACCAAAGGGGAAAGGAGGTGGGAGGGATAAATTTGGAATTTTGGGTTAACAGAGACAAACTACTATATATATATATAATAGATAAACAACAAGGTCCTACTATATAGCACAGGGAACTATATTCAAGATCTTATAATAAACTATAATGGAAAGAATCTGAAAAAGAATATCAATCTGTCTATCTATATATATGCATAACTGAATCACTTCGCTGTATACCTGAAACTAATACAACATTGTAAATCAGTTATACCTCAATTAAGAAAAAAAAAACCAACTGAAAAAGGGAAATTGTTCACTAAAACTGAGTGAAAGTGAGATTAAATTTGACTTTGCAAAGCAATCTTAACCAATTATCTGTGTATATAGTAAATAACAAATCACCCTATTGTGAAATCATGACACATTCTCCATACCCAAAGATGATACTCCTGAAAAGGTTCAAGCATTAATGCTTATTGCCTTACATGTTATTAGCACAAAAGCAAATCAATAATTCAGTAGTTTGTTCCTTTATTGCAGAAGACACCTCATAACAAGATTTGAATATACATAATGGCATCAAGTTATTCTAAGATGATAGTATTATACTGGTCTATCATACTTCCTCAGCTGGTTCTCCCTGTGACCAATAAAATACTCAGTGGCTAGGATTAGGAATGTACTTTGGGGCCATAAAATAGTATAAATCTAAACAGCCTACGTAAAAGATCAAAGCTATGATCTTTGCACTTGTTAGCAAAGAATTTAACGTATGTTATGCCCACTGATCAGCAGCCAAATTTTTTTTTTAATTGAACAATTTGTTCTCCACCCACCCCCGCCCTGTTTTATTGAGATATAATTGACTATCGGTAGCTAAATTTCATACATTTTATGTTAGGGTGTTTCTTCCTAGGTACTTAAAGAAATGTGATCCTACTAGGTTGAGCATACCCTTAAACTATTACTTTATATATCCTTAGCAAAATCTTTTATTTGCATGAACCAAGAGAAACTTCACACTACTTTCTATGACAAATCACAAATTATTGGGAAATCTGGATTAATGTGATATCATACAAATGCTTCCTTTGTATAGGGCTTAACATCTTACATGATCTCTCCCTATGCCCAAATCCACTGTTCTAGTCTGGCTAACTCTTAATCCCCTCAGATTCAGATCAATTCTATTTCTGGGAAGCTTTCTTGTGCTGCTAAGCCAGAGTGAGCTTCCCTTGCCTGTTAATTCCACAGCATTATGTGCATAGCTCTTCCATAGCAATTATAATTCTATATTGTTATTATCTGGTTTCCTCCAGCACATGATAGCTCCAAACTTATGTTACTAATCTACGTGACCCCCCCACCCAGGACCTAGTACAGTGCCTGGCATGTAGTAGTCAACAGCTGTTGGTAAAATGCATTCCCATACAAATAAAAAACAAAGGGCAGAACTTATTTCTAAAGAGCTTAAAAGAGAAAAAAGTTTTCCTTTTTCTTCCACATCAGGTTTGCAGAAAGATTACTGGGACAGTGTTAGGAAAATAAATGTACTTGCTTACAAAAAAAAAATCAGTATTTAGAGATCACTGTATTTGCATGTAAAAATTAATTGCTAGGAACAAGAGATTTTTCCAACACGTGATGTCTCCTGGCACCTATATTTTATATCTTCTATTACGTTAATCGAACTGAAAAAGATTTCAAAATATACTGAACATTTTTAAAATTAAGTTTTTGACAAAGGCTATTCCCTTGGCTACTACTTCAAGGGCTGGAAGGAACTATAAAATATGAAAGACCTACCAAATGGTCTGCCCAGAAGTACCTTGTATCAAATTATCAGGCTAACAGATGGCAAATCATGAACTTTCATGTTTTCTTTCTTCCACGGGAGTCTCCTCAAACCAAATTTTTTCTCTATGCAGTCTCTAAACATTACCACCCAGTGGCACTGAGAATCCTAGAAGCAGCTCAGTGAGGTCAGCTATATTTCCGAAAGCCTAAAGTAGTCATGCAGAACAGTAAAATGGGATCCAAGTGTATTCTTTCCTCCTCACTTAACATACATAAAAAAGGGCATTATTTTCACAGAAAAGGTAAAAATGTATTCTGTCTGATGCTTACCTTTCCTGCACCCATAAGTCTCAAGAACTTTTGTTTTCTTTCTTCATTACCTAAGTCTGCTGCCTCCCAATTGCTAGATCCAAGCTGGAAAAGAAATTAGCCAATTAATCTTTTTTGCATAGTAATAAATATTTAAAAATTTAGAGTCTACCAGTAAATCCCAAGCTTTTTCCCCCTGTCAGTTTTCACTATAAACTGGACTCACTCTTGCTTAGGAAGTTAAGCATATGCATAATATTCGAATTAGAATATACTCCTTTTCTGTTACCTTAAGGGAAAGTCCTTTAGTTCTTTTGCAGCCAGAGATCTGGTTTTCAAAAGTTTATACTATAAGAATTACCTGGAGGGCTGGTTAAAACACAAACTGCTGGGCTACACCTCAAGAGTTTCAAACTTAGCAGATCTGGGGTGGGGCCTGAAAATTTATTTCACTTCTAACAAATTCCTAAGAGATGCTGATGCTGCTGATGTATGGTACCACACTTTGAGACCTACTGCCTTAGAGCCTTGCAGGGCCCTAGGGTACCTAATACTTTGAACCCAGGAGGCTGCTACAGCTATTAACTGAACTTAAAACTCTGGCTATATTGATATTCTAAAGAACAGTACAATATCAGAGTCAACTGGACCCAATTTTAGTTTCTTTTTTGAACACTTTCCTTATTTGTAAGGACTGATGTGTGAGGACTTTTTTTTTTAATATTTATTTGGTTGGGCCCAGTCTTAGTTGTGGCAGGCTGCCTCCTTAGCTACTGCATGCGACCTCTTAGTTGTGGCATGCATGTGGGATCTAGTTCCCTGACCAGGGATTAAACCCAGGCCCCGGGCATTGGGAGTGCAAAGTCTTAACCACTGTGCCACCAGGGAAGTACCTGTTAGGACTTTTATTCTTACTTAAAGGTCTTCCAAAGAACAAAGAGAAAATTTACTAATTTTTTTTAAAAAAAGAATAGAACTCATTCTATCTTGTAATTATCAAATGGGTCTATTGAACCCTTTTATAAATCTAATATATATTATGGAATCCTAGCGATATTTTTCCCTACATATTGAAACAAATTTAAGAATTATTTCATTATAATTCATTAATCATTCCCAAATATGCTAAAAATGACTAAGATAGAAAAGTGGTAGAAAAGTTTCCTCATCATGTTGTCCAAAGTGCTGCATCATCTTTCAAGAAGACATCACCCCTCTGTTGTATGCTTCTAGCTCTCTTTGGACCCAGTTGAAAATTTTAATTTCTACTCATGACAACCGAGTAAAAAACTGAAAACTGACAGAAGGCATTTCACAATTATTAGACGAATAACAAGGTGAATGCAAAATAACAGGTAGTGTCTAAACTAATGATAATGGCAAACTTAACTGCAATTAAATGAGTTTTTGGATGATGAAATACTAGGTAACTTTTCTCCAACCGGGAGTCAATGAGAGACAAAATAACAAAAATATATGGTACTTTCATCTAGAAAGCCATTCAATAGGAAGAACTTCATCTTGCAATATTTTGCAATATTGCTACAACAGCCTGGACCATCCCGTTTTTCTAAAGAGGTATGTGACTATTTAGTATCATCTTTTATGATATTTGTACACCAAAATTTACTTGATATGGTTTGTAAGTGGACAAGTACCGAGGGCAGGTGACTAGAAGGAATATAGAAATGAAAAACATTCATTGGATTGATCATTCTAATTGAGTTTATAATCTAAAAATGAAAATGTTTTGCAATTATAGAGCAAAGAAGACAAACCCCGTTTGACACAAAACTATGAGCAATGAAAACACTTCAAAAAAATTCTTCAAGTATCATATTTTGATGATGCAAATCCAAGAACTAAAATAAAGCTAAAATCTATTAGAAACAGATTTGAAATCTGAAATTATATGTTTCAGTTTCACACATGACAACTGATAAGCTGTTAGCTATATTCAGAAAATGCTAAACATTTTGGGTATATATATAGTGAAAAATCAAGAAAACTAGGTTTGCTATGGTTCACTTCATATCAAAATTTCTAATAAAGTTGTTCTTACTATCCTTTTATTCTTTTGAATATTATTCATAAAAGACTAATAGAATAATACATATATCAAACAATGATGACCCTCCCTCCGGGGCATATGAGAGTTGAAGTATTTGTACCATACTGGACACCCACTTATGGCTATTCCTTTTGGCTACCTAAGTTCCAAATCTCTACTTCTTTCCATCTGACAGTTCATATTTTTTCATAGACTAGTTAGTTCTTAACTGTTTCTGGCTCAATATAGTTAAAACAAAACAAAAAACCAAAAAACAAAGTACCAGTGAAGCTTAAGTTCTGATTCTCACTAAATCACTGTTCCCTGGACCTGGCATAGAGTAGCAAGTACCTTGCTCAAGTGCTGCATTCTAAAAAGCACATGGGTGCCTGATACATTCTTAGAGATTCTCCACCAGTTACTGAAATTAACCTCCCCATTCCTCTTACTTCCTGAAAGATAGCTTTCAATTCTCCCCTCCAATCAAACCAATGAAACCATTTTTAAGTTGGCTTCATCCTTAATACCCTTATTATAGAACAGCAGTCAATTTACCTCCTCCTCAGTACACACTGTAGTAACTCTTAGAATTTATTTCTACCATTGTCAGCGTTTTCCTACAACTGGATTCAATGATTTGTTACCCCCATTAAATGTGTGAGGTCAGTGGGCAAAGAAAACTTTGATTATCTTTTACATGCAGAGGTTTATTAGAAATTGCTGACCAACTACACACTATAATTGGGTTATTTTCTAAACGTAGACATATATTTAAAAAACTTAAATATATTATATTCTGGGGTTTCCCTGGTGGCGCAGTGGTTAAGAATCCGCTTGCCAATGCAGGGGACTCGGGTTCGAGCCCTGGTCTGGGAAGATCCCACATGCCGTAGGGCAACTAAGCCCGTGCGCCACAACTACTGAGCCTGTGCTCTAGAGCTCGTGAGGCACAACTACTGAAGCCTGTGCCCTTAGAGCCTGTGCTCTGCAACAAGAGAAGCCACTGCAATGAGAAGCCCTTGCACCGCAACGAAGAGTAGACCCCGCTCTCCACAACTAGAGAAAGCCCGCGCACAGCAACAAAGACCCAACGTAGCCAATAAATAAAATAAATCTATTAAAAATATATATTATGCTTAAAAGATTAAAAACACAAGCACTTAAAGATAACTCCCAATTACCAACAAAAACAAAATTAATATTAAAGAAACTGACTAAAAAAAAAAATCACTGTCAAGGGACAAGTTACTACTGTATTGCACTAAAATATAGAATTAGCAACATAATCCTTTTCAGATAATGTGTGAAGGTCCTAGGACCTAATCTTGAATTGCAACCGTAACCACCTCTTTTAAAGAAAATGCTTATAGGATTGGAAAAGGTCTTAAAGGTCATCTAGTTTAAACTGATCCCATCAAAAGCTGTAGAGATTTAATTACTTAATCCCTTTAACTGTTAAATTACCTAATATCACCTAGAGTTTTGTGTCAAACTAAAGGATTATTTCTTTGATTCTAGCAAAACAGGTGCTTGACATTCTAGCAATCAAGTCGCAGTTAAATACCAGGAGGAAAACAATGTAATAGTTTTTAAAAGGGCACCCAGATTACTCAAAAGCCTAGATACATTCCTGGTAGGTACTGGCCTACCACATTAACAAGAAAAGATCTCAAAGCCAGTTGTAGGGAGGAACAGCGGGAATGAATAAATCTCACTATATAACTATTTGTCCCCAAATCTTTACTGATTACTAATCTTTCTGCACAGCTAAAATCAATTTCAGTAAAGAGCCTTACTATTCTGGACCTAACCCCACCACTTACCCAAAGAGGGATGAGTCTTAACATCATCTCATTTGCTACAACTGATGCACTAACAGTGTTCAGTGAGCTTTTTATAGTTCGCAAAGTAAAATATTATGAAAGGAACTCAACTGCACTATAGAAAATAAACTCTACACATTCAGAAATTGACAGCACTTTAAACAACCTAAAGAATACTAGATGTCCTCCCTTCTTCACTCTTAACTATGACCTCTCCATCGCCCCCCCCCAGTTTCCCCATCAACGTTTCCATGGCATTTATCCATTGTATGAAGGACCCAGTTTTACGTTTACTGGTTACTGCAGCGTCCATGACACCGCGCTAGGGGCTAGTACAAACACAAAAGGCCTAAGATAAACACCACAGTTATTCATCTTTGAATTCCCAACACCTGGCACAGCAGTAAATATTTAATGGTTTACTTTAAGGAATGAATGCTTTGCAATTTAAACTGGCAACTGTAGGGGGAGGGAGGAGAGGGAAGAGAGGTACTTGACATCGAAACGGGCTTCTACGTCTCAACGTATTAGGCCTCAGCACGGTGCGCCAGAACCAAATTATTCCCCTGGTACCATTTTTCCGTTCAATATTTTCTTGGTTTCCTCTTAATAGTACAGTTAAGTTTAACTCTTAACAGTACATTGCAAAAATAATCCCGGCCAGAAAAATCTGTCCAAATTTGCATGAACATCTTGACTTTGTCACAGTAGCATTTTAAGCCTAAAACAGGGAGGATCTTGCCGTTTCTACTGAATAGAAAGGCCCCATAAAGAAGCTTCATCAGCCCACGAACAGGCAAACATGGTCCCTTGACTAAGCTCTTTCACTTCTCAACCATTCAGGATTTCCTTCCTCGATTCCCCTTCCTACGCAGGCCTCCGGCTCTTAGCATGCGGACCTCTTCAAACATTCCAACTCAAATTAAGCAAAAGGGATATTTCCCATTCTTCTCGGTCCTCCCCCTCGGCCCTCCCCCTTCAGGTCACCTCAGACGCTTCCTCCGTCTTCATCCACCCTTCCCGGCCTACCCGAGCCTTTAGTAGGCCTCAACCCTCCACCACTCCGCCATTGTTATTTACATCGTCGTCTGGGGAGGCTGAACGCTTCACCCCGTGCGGATGGGACTCTCTGGCAGCACTCATCGTTGCGGAGACCCCAACGGGAAATGCCGAACCCACTCGCCGTTCTCCTCAGCCGCGGCGCCAGCACCCTGCAGTCCGCCACCAGCCCAAGGAGCGCCACTCCACAACGCAGAGCCTCTCCGGGTCTTCTCCGCCACTGTCGTCACCGCCGCGTGCGCTCTCCACCCCGGAGCGCTCTGGGAGTTGTAGTTTTCTGGTTCACCACATACCGCCTGAACAAAGGGGACGGAGGGTTGACTAAAACTACAAATCCCAAGAAGCCCAGCGGCGCAGCTCGCGCTGTGTGGCGGGAGTGCCCGCCGCAGCTGCGTCTTCCTCGGCTGGTGGAGGGAGCTTTTCCTCGGGTGGATATGGCGGTGTTCCTTGGGATCAAGCTTCGTCGCTACAGAAAGAGACTTAGGCCGGCTTTTCGCATTTCCCTGTGAGACGCTGCCCCATTGACAAACGCATTCGTTATAGTTAAGCACCTAGGTTTAAAGGTAATGTTTGAGGCTTATTGAATCCTCACGAGTACAGTCACCGCAAGACAAAAACCGTTCAGAAAAAAACATGGCTCCTACCGTTTCCCCCGTGGTGTTCTCTATTGCTCGTAGGTGATTTCTAAATCGGTGGGGCAGCTTTTAAAAAACTCCCGCCAAACATTTTCCCGCTTTCTCATTCTCACTGAAATGAGTTCATATTGGTGGTAAATGCCACTTAATTGGCCATTACTGTAACTAGGGTTCATATGAGGGAATCCTGTAAGCTTTCCACGCGGCTTTATGTGAAGTGGGAGTGACCCTCTTCAACCTCGCTGCTGGTATGTAGGCTTTGTACTTTGGGGGCCTTAGCAAAGTGAAGTCCATCTCTGCGAAAAAGCCCAGTATCTTTTTCTTTTCTTTTTAAGAAATATTTACTTTAAAAAGAAATTGAGGTGAAATTCATATTATACAAAATTAACCATTTTAAAGTGTACAGTTAAGTAGCACTTAGTACATAAACAGTGCTGTGCAACCGTCACCTCTTACTAGTTCCAAGACATTTTCATCACCCCAAAAGGAACTGTCAATACCCATTAAGCAGCCCTTCCCCCATCTCCCCTCTCCCCACCAAGCACTGTCAGAAAGAAAGCACTGAATCTATAGGTATTACTAGGATACTTGAGTTTAATTCATGGAGTGTCAAGATATCTGAAGTTTTAACTAGGCCTGAATCTGAACCTCCTTTTTCCTTACTTATTCTGAAGCTTTCTGACCTTGTTCAGAATTTTAATTTTGTTCTAAAACAAAAGTAAGTACAGTCTGTACAGACAATACAGATGAAGAGTGCATTTTGGTACTGAGAGCAGCCTGTGAAACTGCTTAACTATTAGCTTATGATCTCAGCGGTTACACTAGTTTGCCTGCCTGTGCAGAAATAGTATTACTTTCCTAGATTTCAGATAATCACTGAATCTTTTATAGAACTGTGACTAGTGGAAGACAGTTCTTTAACTTATGCAGTCATGTATTCAAATTTTGCTCTTTTATTTTGGAAGCAAAGGAATAACCGTTCTAATTAGGGTAATATTTTTAAAAACCTAAGGTAGGGTCATATTTTATAACCAAGCAAGGGTATCTTTATCAGTTAGTTCTGTGGTAAGAATAAACCTTAAGGAGGAGAAGAGTAAACCCCTGAGGAGAAAAGGTATTTTTGGGAAGTAGTTGCTTGCTCTTTACTATTAATTAAATTATTTATAGTGTTTTGCCTAACTCCATGATTCTACCAAGTTTCTATTATCATAACTACAATGAAATACAGTTAAGTTACAGAATTTTCTAGGATGGACTACAGTTCATACTCAAAGGGTTTGACAGACTATAATATATATAATTTAGAATCCTTACTTTTGTTATCAATAAACAAATAGGATGGCTGAATAGGTAATGTAGACTTCTGAAAGAATTCTGAAATAAAAAAGGGCCATCAATAAGGTTAGTAGTTAGTAAATAGTTCAAACTTTACTAATTGATGAAAGTCCAGAAAAGTTTAATGAGCTAGTGACCTTTTATTTCTTCACCAGAATTGTTGGCACTTGGACGGCTAAATTTTCAAGTTATCATAAAACAAGATTAAAATCCAAGAAGTAACGTAGGAGATAATAAAGTCTGGATCGTTTCATCAGATTTTATTCAGTTTCATATACAGAAGGCTATAGGTAAGGATGAAATTATGCAGTGTAATAGAACTGCATATGTGGCAGAAAAACTGGGTAATACTCTTCTTCCTTGTATTTTTTTTTAACATCTTTATTGGAGTATAATTGCTTTACAATGGTGTGTTAGTTTCTGCTTTATAACAAAGTGAATCAGTTATACATATACACATGTTCCCATATCTCTTCCCTCTTGGGTCTCCCTCCCTCCCACCCTCCCTATCCCATCCCTCTAGGTGATCACAAAGCACCGCTGAGCTGATCTCCCTGTGCTGTGTGGCTGGTTCCCACTAGCTAGCTATTCTACGTTTGGTAGTGTATATATGTCCATGCCACTCTCTCACTTTGTCACAGCCTACCCTTCGCCCTCCCCACATCCTCAAGTCCATTCTCTAGTAGGTCTGCGTCTCCATTCCTGTCTTACCCCTAGGTTCTTCATGACCTTTTTTTTTTCTCAGATTCCATATATATGTGTTAGCATACGGCATTTGTTTTTCTCTTTCTGACTTACTTCACTCTGTATGACAGACTCTAGGTCCATCCACCTCAATACAAATAACTCAATTTCGTTTCTTTTTATGGCTGAGTAATATTCCATTGTATATATGTGCCACATCTTCTTTATCCATTCATCCGATGATGAACACTTAGGTTGCTTCCATCTCCTGGCTATTGTAAATAGAGCTGCAATGAACATTTTGGTACATGAATCTTTTTGAATTATGGTTTTCTCAGGGTATATGCCCAGTAGTGGGATTGCTGGGTCGTGTGGTAGTTCTATTTGTAGTTTTTTAAGGAACCTCTATACTGTTCTCCATAGTGGCTGTATCAATTTACATTCCCACAAACAGAGCAAGAGGGTTCCCTTTTCTCCACACCCTCTCCAGCATTTATTGTTTCTAGATTTTTTGATGATGGCCATTCTGACCGGTGTGAGATGATATCTCATTGTAGTTTTGATTTACATTTCTCTAATGATTAATGATGTTGAGCATTCTTTCATGTGTTTGTTGGCAGTCTGTATATCTTCTTTGGAGAAATGTCTGTTTAGGTCTTCTGCCCATTTTTGGATTCGGTTGTTTGGGGTTTTTTTGTTTGTTTGTTTTTTTTGCGGTACGCGGGCCTCTTACTGTTGTGGCCTCTCCCGTTGCGGAGCACAGGCTCCGGACGCGCAGGCTCAGCGGCCACGGCTCACGGGCCCAGCCGCTCCGTGGCATGTGGGATCCTCCTGGACCAGGGCACGAACCCGTATCCCCTGCATCGGCAGGTGGACTCTCAACCACTGTGCTACCAGGGAAGCCCGGCTTGCTGGGTTTTTTTGATATTGAGCTGCATGAGCTGCTTGTAAATTTTGGAGATTAATCCTTTGTCAGTTGCTTCATTTGCAAATATTTTCTCCCATTCTGAGGGTTGTCTTTTGGTCTTGTTTATGGTTTCCTTTGCTGTGCAAAAGCTTTTAAGTTTCATTAGGTCCCATTTGTTTATTTTTATTTTCATTTCTCTAGGAGGTGGGTCAAAAAGGATCTTGCTGTGATTTATGTCATAGAGTGTTCTGCCTGTGTTTTCCTCTAAGAGTTTGATAGTTTCTGGCCTTAAATTTAGGTCTTTAATCCATTTTGAGCTTATTTTTGCGTGTGGTGTTAGGGAGTGTTCTAATCTCATACTTTTACATGTACCTGTCCAGTTTTCCCAGCACCACTTATTGAAAAGGCTGTCTTTTCTCCAGTGTATATTCTTGCATCCTTTATCAAAGATAAGGTGACAATATGTGCGTGGGTTTATCTCTGGGCTTTCTATCCTGTTCCATTGATCTGTATTTCTGTTTTTGTGCCAGTACCATACTGTCTTGATAACTGTAGCTTTGTAGTATTAACTGTAGCTTTGTAGTATAGTCTGAAGTCAGGGAGCCTGATTCCTCCAGCTCGATTTTTCGTTCTCAAGATTGCTTTGGCTATTCGGGGTCTTTTGTGTTTCCATACAAATTGTGAAATTTTTGTTTGTTTGTTTGTTTGTTTTTTGCAGTACGTGGGCCTCGCACTGTTGTGGCCTCTCCCATTGCAGAGCAAAGGCTCCGGACGCACAGGCTCAGTGGCCGTGGTTCACGGGCCCAGCCTCTCCGTGGCATGTGCGATCCTCCCGGACCGGGGCACGGACCCGTGTCCCCTGCATCAGCAGGTGGACTCTCAACCACTGCACCACCAGGGAAGCCCTTATACAAATTGTGAAATTTTTTGTTCTAGTTCTGTGAAAAATGCCAGTGGTAGTTTGATAGGGATTACATTCAATCTATAGATTGCTTTGGGTAGTAGTGTCATTTTCACAATGTTGATTCTTTCAATCCAAGAACATGGTATATCTCTCCATCTATTTGTATCATCTTTAATTTCTTTCATCAGTGTCTTATAATTTTCTGCATACAGGTCTTTTGTCTCCTTAGGTAGGTTTATTCCTAGATATTTTATTCTTTTTGTTTCAATGGTAAATGGGAGTGTTTTCTTGATTTCACTTTCAGATTTTTCATCATTAGTGTATAGGAATGCCAGAGATTTCTGTGCATTAATTTTGTATCCTGCTACTTTACCAAATTCATTGATTAGCTCTAAGTAGTTTTCTGGTAGCATCTTTAGGATTCTCTATGTATAGTATCATGTCATCTGCAAACAGTGACAGCTTTACTTCTTCTTTTCCAGTTTGGATTCCTTTTATTTCTTTTTCTTCTCTGATTGCTGTGGCTAAAACTTCCAAAACTATGTTGAATAATAGTGGTGAGAGTGGGCAACCTTGTCTTGTTCCTGATCTTAGTGGAAATGGTTTCAGTTTTTCACCATTGAGGACGATGTTGGCTGTGGGTTTGTCATATATGGCCTTTATTATGTTGAGGAAAGTTCCCTCTATGCCTACTTTCTGCAGTGTTTTTATTATAAATGGGTGTTGAATTTTGTCGAAAGCTTACTCTGCATCTATTCAGATGATCATATGGTTTTTCTCCTTCAATTTGTTAATATGGTGTATCACGTTGATTGATTTGCGTAAAGTGAAGAATCCTTGCATTCCTGGAATAAACCCCACTTGATCATGGTGTATGATCCTTTTAATGTGCTGTTGGATTCTGTTTGTTAGTATTTTGTTGGGGATTTTTGCATCTCTGTTCATCAGTGATATTGGCCTATAGTTTTCTTTCTTTGTGACATCTTTGTCTAGTTTTGGTCTCAGGGTGATGGTGGCCTTGTAGAATGAGTTTGGGAGTGTTCCTCCCTCTGCTATATTTTAGAAGAGTTTGAGAAGGATATGTGTTAGCTTTTCTCTAAATGTTTGATAGAATTCACCTGTGAAGCCATCTGGTCCTGGGCTTTTGTTTGTTGGAAGATTTTTAATCACAGTTTCAATTTCAGTGCTTGTGATTGGTCTGTTCATATTTTCTATTTCTTCCTGATTCAGTCTTGGCAGGTTGTGCATTTCTAAGAATTTGTCCGTTTCTTCCAGGTTTTCCATTTTATTGGCATTGAGTTGCTTGTAGTAGTCTCTCATGATCTTTTGTATATCTACAGTGTCAGTTGTTACTTCTCCTTTTTCATTTCTAATTCTATTGATTTGAGTTTCCTCCCTTTTTTTCTTGATGAGTCTGGCTAATGGTTTATCAATTTTGTTTATCTTCTCAAAGAACCAGCTTTTAGTTGTATTGATCTTTGCTATCGTTTCCTTCATTTCTTTTTCATTTATTTCTGATATGATCTTTATGATTTCTTTCCTTCTGCTAACTTTGGGGCTTTTTTGTTCGTCTTTCTCTAATTGCTTTAGGTGCAAGGTTAGGTTGTTTATTCGAGATGTTTCCTGTTTCTTAAGGTAGGATTGTTTTGCTATAAACTTCCCTCTTAGAACTGCTTTTGCTGCGTCCCATAGGTTTTGGGTTGTCGTGTCTCCATTGACATTTGTTTCTAGGTATTTTTTTATTTCCTCTTTGATTTCTTCAGTGATCACTTCGTTATTAAGTAGTGTATTGTTTAGCCTCCATGTGTTTGTATTTTTTACAGATCTTTTCCTGTAAGTGATATCTAGTCTTATAGCATTGTGGTCGGAAAAGATACTTGATACAATTTCAATTTTCTTAAATTTACCAAGGCTTGATTTGTGACCCAAGATATGATCTATCCTGTAGAATATTCCATGAGCACTTGAGAAAAATGTGTATTCTGTTGTTTTTGGATGGAATGTCTTATAAATATCAATTAAGTCCATCTTGTTTAGTGTATCATTTAAAGCTTATGTTCCCTTATTTATTTTCATTTTGGATGATCTGTCCATTGGTGAAAGTGGGGTGGTAAAGTCCCGTACTATGAATGTGTTACTGTCGATTTCCCCTTTTATGGCTGTTAGTATTTGCCTTATGTATTGAGGTGGTCCTATGTTGGGTGCATTCTTCCTTGTTTTTAAAAACAAGAAGATACTCTAAAATACCTTCTTCAGGATTGGAACTGTTCCATCTTCATTTTTTTTGTTTCTGTATCTTCTAGGACAATGGCTGCCACAGGGTAGTTAATATTTTTTAAATTAATATAGGAAATATGAAATTATACAGTGTAACAGAGTTGTATCTCGTATAAGGCCCAGAAACTCTGCAGTGTCCTTCTTTCTTGGGTAGTAAAGACAAGGAAAGGAGACCCTGTTACTAATAGGATTTTAAAATAATTTTCCTGAGTATAGAGACCATGCCTTCCTCAGTTTTATATACTCAATGCTTAGCATGTAGTAGGCATTCATAAATGTTTGTTGAGTGCATACATTGATATCCCTCAACTAAGGGGAGTCATAACTGAGCATAGTTAACAAACCTAAAGAAGAAATAAAAGCTCCGTACAAAAAAAATCTGCTGTTTTACTTGAGACTAAAAAAAAATTCCTGAAGTCATTATTATAACTATTATATATTGAATTCCACTATGTGCTATATACTTTGCTAGGTGCTTTTTAAATAACTGATATCAAAGCTTCACAACAATTTGCAAGAATCTTTATTTTATAGATAATGAAGCTTAAGAAATGTTAAATACTTGCCCATAATCATAGAGCTACTGAGCGAGTGGCTCAGCTGGGATTGAGTCCTTAAGTCTGTCAAACTCCAAAAACCCATGCACTTTCCACTGTGCCAGTATAACTCAACATTTATATAGGGTACTTAGTATGTGTCAGGCAGTGTGCTAAATTTCTGGAAAACCAGAATGAATAATGGGTAATCCCTTACCTCAAGGAGTTTACAGCTTGGTGGGGGAAGAATGATTAAATGGCACCAGTAAGTTACAGCAGTTCATTTTAGCTGAGGGAAAAGGGGAAATTCTTCCCCAAAAGTTTTTGAGCTAGGCCTTGGAAAACAGTGGAGGCAGGGTGGGGCATGTATTTGGAAATGGTTAGTGTCTTGTGTGACTGAAACCTGATAAGCACAAAAGTATCATATTCCGAGACAAAACTCTGTAGCCTGATCAAAGCCAGCCTGATCAAAGCCTTGAGTTTCAGTCTTCCACTCTGTCTGTTCAGGTTCAGATCATCTGTTTAATAGATTTATTATATCCTTCTCCCATCCTTGAATAGTTCCCCAGTTAAATCCATTTTACACATCATGGCAGGATCCATCATCTCAAAATGGAATGTAGACACTCTCCTGCTCAAAAACTTCTGGAGCTTTCCATTTTATACAGATTTAAGTTGATATAATTAAGCCTATAATTAAGGGTCTATATTCTGACCTCAACATCCATTCCAATATTATTTTCTACTACTACCTTTTATTTATCTTGGTTAGTCTGTCATCATTATTTACAACAAAAATATATGTGCTATCACAGAGGTATGAACAAAGATATATGTCTTGCTGGCTATTCTAGGCTGTAAGATTCTTTTGGATAGGATCTAAGATTAGCATCATGTCTTGTGTATAAACCATGATTCAATAAAATTTTATTGTATTAATATATGAATGAATGTGGTGAGAGAGGAGTAGGTTTATGTGGTAAGAAGTTTTTAATTTTAGACATGTTAAATTTAAAGTATTAGTGGAATACCAAGTGAAGTTGTCTAGTAGACGGTTAGAAATATGGGCTTCAAAGTTAGGAGAGAGCCATAAGTGTGGAAATCACCCATCTAGATATGATGGGCAAACTAGTAGAGTGATTGCATTCACCCAGTGAACATGTAGAAGACAGTTACTTGGAAAAGAAAAAAAAAAAAAGTAGAATGAGGAAGAAGAGCCTGAGATTAAAAGATAGTTTTTTCTTCAAAATCACTTTGCTGTTCTTGCCAATTATAAAAGTAGTATGTGAATATGAGGCTCAATAAATTATGGTAATCCGTACAGTGAACTACCATGTAGCCATTAAAAAGAAAGAGGAAGCTGTGCAGGTACTGGTATGGGACAATCTCTAAGATACATTGTTGAATGAAAAAAGGAAGATACAAAACAGTGTATACGTTATACTGCATTTGTATTAAAAAGACAGAAAAGAATTAATATATATGCATCAAATATGTCAACAAAGATACCCAAGAAGTAACTGCTAATATTTGTAGACTCCATGCTTGTGGTGGTGGCTGGGGGCTGAGTGCACTGGTAGCAGCAAGACTTTTCACCATCCTTTTTGTATCTTTTGAATTTTAAATTACCTGAATCTATTAGCATATTAAAAATTAACCATAAGTGAATACATAAGTAAATAAAATTAGATTTTAAAAAAGTCAGAGTCACAAAGGTAAGCAGACTTACACGAAGATAAAACAACCCTTTGTAGAAAATGTGGAAAATGAAGAGGAAATAAAAATCATTCATAGTGCCATAGTTGTGAGGTAACTAGTTAACATCTAAATGTAAATCCTTCTAGTTTCTTTTTTCTATTAATTTGGAGGATATACATTTTGTTTTCAATATTATTAATGGTTATACTTTAGTTTTTACTCTAATCAAGATTAAAACAATATCTCAGTGTCTCCTGACTCCCCTGTCAAATGTGTGAAGAATTTAACACTTTTCCTTTTGCCCTTTTCTTCCCTCCCTCACTTTCAGGATAATATAATTTAGGATTTAGGTACAGATTTTTGTTATTGCATCAGTTTTTATTTTACAAATATTTTCCATCAATAATAGTTTGGCATAGCTTTAGGCTTTTTAAATAACAGGTTTATTGAGATATAATTCACATACCACATAATTCACCTATTTAAAGTGCACAATTAAATATTTTTGTAATATAGTCACAGAGTTGTGCAATTATCACCAAAATCAATTTTATCATCTTCTAAAGAAACCATGTATCCATCAGCAATTTTTCCTTCCACTTCCCCAAGCCCTAGGCAACCACTAATCTACTTTCTGAATCTATAGATTTGCCTATTATAGCCATTTCATATAAATGGAATCATACAATATGTGGTCTCTTGGGATTAAGTTTGACTTAGCATAACGTTTTCAGGGTTCATTCATATTGTGGCATGTATCAGTACTTTATTCCTTTTTATAGCTGAATAGGATTCCATTGTGTCATATACCACATTTTGTTTATTCATTCATCACTTCACGTGCATTTGGGTTGTTTCCACTATTTGGCTATTATGAATAATGCTGTTATGAACATTTATGTACAAGTTTTTGTGTGAAAATGTTTTCAGTTCTCATAGGTGTATGTCTAGGAGTGGAATTGCTGTGTCATGAGGTTACTCAGTGGTTATCTTTTTGAAGAACTGTCAGATTGTTTTCCAAAGTGACTGCGCCATTTTACATGTTCACCAGCAATGTTTGAAGGGTCCAGTTTCTCCACAGCCTGGGCAATACTTGTTATTATCTGGTTTTTTTTATTATAGCTATCCTAGTAGATGAGAAGTTACCTTCAGTTTTGAAACCAAATCTTTGAGATGTTTTGTGGTAAAAAATGAGGTGTGCAAAACACCAAGTATACCGATGGCTATGTATACTAATGACATTGTATTGAAGTTCAGAGAGAAAGAGATAAAATCTTATTAATTTACACCAATGGCTCTCAAACTTCAGTGTACATTGGAATCACTTGGAAGATTTTTTGTGAAAGCTTATATTGTTGGGCCCTACCTGAGTTTCTTAATCAGTTAGGACTGTGATGTGTCAGAAGATTTGGTAACAAGTTTCTGGATGATGCTGCTGGTCTGAGGACCACATGTTTCGAACCAGTGATTTGACAAACATGTTGGTAATGCTTCCTTTGTGCCCAGTTTCTTCCTTAAGTGTTTTATATATGTTAATATCTCATTTTACAGGTGAGGAAATTGAGGCATATACAGATTAAGTAACTTGCCAAGGAAATGGAGGCATATAAAGGTTAATAACGTGCTCAAGATCTCGTATCTAAATACAGTAGAGCTGATGGCTTGCTCTGGCTGTAATGTTTATGTTCTTAATCACTATGTTATGCTGCTACATGTAGAGTTAGTTCACACATGGCATACAGGATATTTATTGAATGAAAACTTGCAAATAATCAATTTCCTACAAATTTGTGATGCTCAATTCCAAGAAATAATTGTTCTCTTTCAAGACAATAATCTAAAAAATCAAGGATTCCTTCAATGTGCTTGTGTCTAGTAGTTAATCACTTCATTCATTACCGTGTCCAGTAATTATTAAAATATTTTTGTGTTTATGTTTTTATGATATTTTATGTTTCATGTAAGGTAGGACTACTGTGAATTATAATTTTTATAACAGCAAGTATTGTTGAATATCTAAGTAGTTATATGACCTTGGAGTGTCACTGAAATACTTTGGGTTTCAGTTTCTTAGTCAAACTATGCTTCTGTGATTTGGATTTAGTTGTTCCATTGTAATACTCAGATGATGAAAATCATTCTTTAGTTGAGAAGGGGAATTTAGTTCAGCAGATGGAATTTTCTCAGTTTTAAGATTTTCTCCCTTAAAATTTTCTCAACTTTAGAAAAGTTACTGATGGAAAAACAGAGTTGATCATGCTTTATTTGACAGCTTGTTTCTGTATGGACATTTGTGTTTGGGACTATGATTTTATATTGAATTACTCATCATTTCTTTATACAGTTTTTCCTATTTTGTATATCAGTATTTCATGATGTTTTATAATTTATTAATGTTTTATCATTTAGACTGGTGTGAAGTTTCTAAAGCTTGTACTACCTCAAATATTTTGTGATATACCTTGACCATATACAAATTAAATTCAGCACACTTTACTAAACATTTCTAGGGCATGCATAAGAAAGAGAATTAAAGAAATTAAAATTTTAATTGTGATAGTTTTAATTCAGTTTACTAATTAGTAAAATGTATCAGAAAAATTTGTCAAAGTCTTGGAAATGGGCAAAACAAAATCACTGGGTTTCTTTTCAAGGGAATGCTGAATGTTTAGGGGCCCTAGAGGGTTTATCTGATTATATATGAGTGTGTACTTTTTGTCATGTTTGATTGACTAGGCTATTTTACAGCTCTGTAGGGATAAAAGTTAAATTGTAGAAAACTGAAAACAATGCAAATGTTTTCTGCCCATAGCAATGTAATTGATTCCTATTCTTGGCAATGCAAAACAATTTTTTTCTAGTAGAGAATATAAATCTCTGTAAGTCAGATTCTATTATGAATTGATTTTCACTTCTTACTGGTTTCCTCGTTAATATGTTAAATAAAATCCCTGGCACTTAACATTTTAACTCATGATTGCTGTCCTTGTTGTCTGTATTTATATGAGAGTCATGATTTTACCATTTTGGAAATTATACTTTAGAATTTTTAACTAATAAAATGCACATGTAAATAGCTAAATGTAAGCATATGTGTATATGAATTTTTAAGAAGTACTCATATGATGTGCTGGAAGTATTAAAACAGCTCTTATTTTTTAAACTATGAGCAGCATTTTCCCTTATTACAAACAATGCATGTACACTTAAGATAAATTAAAATATATTCATAAGCAAGAAGAAAATTAAAAATTAAAAACATTTATGATCTCACCACCCAGAAATAATAACTGTTATGACCTTGGAATTCAGTGTTTCAGACTTATATTTTGTGTTTATTTAATTTTTTTCTAAAATAGGATAAGATTGTATCATTTATTGATTTAAATGATTTAAGCCTTTTTTTTTAAACTTAAGAGGATATAAATGAGCACCTTTTTGACACTTAGTTTTTGAAGATTGTATTTCAGCATTTCTAAGGAGAGGGAGCTAACAAAGCTTCTTGTCAGCAATTTTAGTTCTAATAACTTTGCAGGTGACATGTCATTATGTTAAAAATGAAAGGATGTTAAGTAGGCACATGAAAGCACCAAATACAGAAGAAATTAAAGCAAAAATATTTTAATACTCTATATTCGAGAGATGGTCACTCTGTATGGGATCTCAGAAGTCTGCCTATACACATTACCATGATGAATGAAATCTTTTTTTTTTTAATTGTTTTTGTTTTATTTTAGAAAAGAAGCTGGCATGGAGGTTATTGGGGGATTTTAAGGGTGGGGAAGAACCCAAGACTACAAAGGAAATGAAGCCTGGAAAATCAGTATGGTAAAGCAGTCCTATCCTAGCTGTTAACATTTAAAAAGCCCTTTCAAGGACTATAGAAATAAAGGCTACAAATGTCTGGAGCTTGAAATGGCTTTTATACTTTTGAACCTGTTATGAAAGCTTTTCTTAGAACTCTCCTTCCTTCCCCTCCCCCAAAACAAAATAGTTAAAAAAAAAAGAGAGATTAAACAGGAAAAGACCAGACATAAAGGATGTTACCATAGCTTATTTTAAATTTCTGAGCCAGAAGAATGGCTTCTTCTTAAGATAGAAAGAAAGAAAGAGAAAGAAAGAAAGAAAAGAAAGAACAAAGAGGAAGAATTGCTTCAAAGTCTGAAGGAAACAAAGAGAATAAGTGGTTATAGCCTTGAATCTTGTGAATTGCTCGTAGCTCAAATGTAGCTGCATTTCCAGCAGGAATCAGCACTTTGATTTTGTTGCTACTAAACTGGTTTATGCACAAGTTACAAAAGTGAAAGAGAACGAGGCAATGTGCATTGAGACTATTCTGTTTTTAATACAGTATTTGGTTGAACACAAATGTTCTGTATGTTTTCATAAAGAGTAAGTTTAAAAAAATGTTCAAAGGACATGGATTGCTAATTCTTATAAAGTTCCTCACCAGAAGGCTGAGTATGATGTTCCTTCCTTGTTTTATGATTTATTCATTATTTTATTACAACAGAAATGGAAGAATGAATGACCGACTTGTAGTTTTTGTCCTTTTAGCATTATAAACCATCAAGATTATAGAGGGACTCCAAGTCTCTCTAATGGAGTCTAATGCTACTTAAAAACTTTTAAAGTCCTTCCATGTAATATGGAAGTTCTAAATTTTAGTCCTATCACTGCTATCAATTTAATCACGGCCATGTCACCTAAACTCTCTTAGAGCCAAACTAGTTTATTTTTCTTCCATCTGCAAAACTCTGTAATTCTGTGAATTTAAAAACTGTGAAAGTATTGTTAAGGATAAAATCCTCTTTAAAAAGCAAATCTCAATTAAAAAAAAATTCCTAAGTTTCAGATGATGTCTTAATTTAACTAGTAATATAAAATGAAATTTTAGTGTGACCACAGAATTTTATTTTTTGAATTTTTTAAATAGAAATACTATAGATATACAGAAAAGTGTACAAATTCTAAGTATATAATTCAGTTGTCACAAAATAAACATATCTATGTGATCACTGCCCAGGTCAAGAAATAAAACATTTTGGGACTTCCCTGGTGGTGCAGTGGTTAAGAATCTGCCTGCCAATGCAGGGGACACAGGTTCGATCCCTGGCCCAGGAAGATCTGATATGCCACAGAGCAGCTAAGCCTGTGTGCCACAACTATGGAGCCTGTGCTCTAAATCCCGTGAGCCACAACTACTGAGCCCGTGTGCTACAAGTACTGAGCCCATGTGCCACAACTACTGAAGCCTGCATGCCTAGAGCCTGTGCTCTGCAAGAGAAGCCACCACAGTGAGAAGCCCACGCACAGCAATGAAGAGTAGCCCCTGCTCACTACAACTAGAGAAAGCCCACACACAGCAACAAAGACCCAACACAGCAAAAATAAATAAATAAATAAAATGGTTAACTTAAAAAAGAAAAAATAAATAAAATA
Source organism: Delphinapterus leucas (assembly GCF_059928025.1). Lineage (NCBI taxonomy): Eukaryota > Metazoa > Chordata > Mammalia > Artiodactyla > Monodontidae > Delphinapterus > Delphinapterus leucas. Next base: position 38,986,261 of record NC_143135.1, read on the forward strand.
TTTTAAGTGCCCCTTAAGTCTTCCCTCCCAGTTACTACCTTTTCTTCCTTCCCAAAGACAGCTGTCTTGACTTTTAAGAACATAAATTAATTTTCCCTGTTTTTGAGTTTTATTTAAATAGAACCATACAGTATGTATAATTTTATATCTAGCTTCTTTTATACAATGTTGTATTTGAAAGTACGTGGTAAAATTTAAGGTGTTACCATGATCATGATCATGATCACCATAAGGAGAATTTAGTTTTTTGTAAGAGGAGGAGGGATAAACAGTTTAGGTTACAGTAGAACTCTGTTTATTACAGTTGGGCCAGTGCTGTACTATAGAAATAAAAAGTAGTCACAAATATGAGTCATGTATATAATTTAAAATTTTTAGTAGTCATACTAAAAAGAGTAAAAAGAAACGACGTTAATAATGTATTTTATGAAAATCAATATATCCAAAATATTACTGTTTCAACATGCAATCAATATAAAAGCTATTGAGATAGTTAACATTATTTATTTATACTAAGTCTTCAAAACTCCAGTGTGTACTTTATTTTTTTAAATTAATTAATTAATTAATTTTTGGCTGCATTGGGTCTTTGTTGATGAGTGCCAGCTTTCTATAGTTGTGGTGAACAGGGGCTACTCTTCGTTGTGGTGCGTGGGCTTCTCATTGCAGTGGCTTCTATTGTTGCGGAGCACAGGCTCTAGGCGCATGGGCTTCAATAGTTGTGGCATGTGGGCTCAGTAGTTGTGGCTCGCAGGCTCTAGAGCACAGGCTCAGTAGCTGTGGCACATGGGCTTAGTTGCTCTGCGGCATGTGGGATCTTCCCTGACCAGGGCTTGAACCCGTGTCCCCTGCCTTGGCAGGTAGATTCTTAAGCAGTGCACTGCCAGGGAAGTCCTCAGTGTGTACTTTATACTACAGCACATCTCAGTTAGGGGTAGTCACATTTCCAGTAGCCCAATAAGCCACAGATTGCTATTGGCTACTATATTGGACAGCACAGGTTAGGGGCTTTCCATGATAGAATGGAAGAGTGCTCAGTGCTGTACAAACTTGATATTATTAACTCATGCTTTTAGCTATATTCCACTATAATGTATACTAATAGTGGGTTGTTAGTTTATGTTTGAGATATAGACTTTGAGTTTCTAAAGTGAATAAGAAAGAGCTCTGAACTCTACCACTGAAATTTATTTTTTGAAACTTTTTCAACAGGACTGTTTTGCCAGAGTTTAAATGACAACTTTTAAATCAGAACCATGAACCTATAGGAGTCCAGTATATTCTGAAGTAATTTGCATACTAATGAGCAGCAGCAAGAGAGACATTTGGTGGACTAAAAAGACCTAATGAAAATTAAGAGACACAGGCACTTCCCTGGTGGCACAGTGGTTAAGAATCCACCTGCCAATGCAGGGGACACGGGTTGGAGCCCTGGTCCGGGAAGATCCCACATGCTGTGGAGCAACTAAGCCCATGCGCCACAACTACTGAGCCTGTGCACTGCAACTACTGAAGCCCGCGTGCGTAGAGCCAGTGCTCCGCAACAAGAGAAGCCACTGCAATGAGAAACCCGCGCACTGCAACGAAGAGTAGCCCCCACTCGCAGCAACTAGAGAAAGCCCAAGTGCAGCAACAAAGACCCAACGCAGCCAAAAAAAAAAAAGAAAACTAAGAGACACAACATTCAGAGCAATTGGTAGGTAAATAACAAAGGTTATATAATAACTGTGAAATTTTAATGAGGGAAAAACAATAGACATGACTGACTATATGAAAATAACTTTGCTGTAAACTGAATGTTTATGTCTCCCCAAATTCATATGCTGAAACCTAATCCCCAATGTGATGATATTTGGAGGTAGGGCCTTTGGGAGATGATTAGGTTATGAGGGCAGAGCTCCCTTGACCCTTCCACCATGTGAGGACACAGCAAAAATACAGCCATCTATGAACTAGGAAGTGGGTTCTCACCAGACACCAATCTGCCGGGGCCTTGATCTTGGACTTCCCAACCTCCAGAACTGGTAGAAATAAATGTTTGTTTTTTAAGTCACCGAGTCTATGGTATTTTTGTTATAGCAGTCCAAATGGACTAAGACAAACTTTGAAAATTTAGCATAGTAACTTTAGGGAAGTTGGAACTCAAACAAAATTTCCATAGAAGCAGATTTTTTTTTTTGAGAACAATGCTATAAATAATGTCTTGTTCACTAGGATAGCCTACATAAATCTATCTGAACTGTAATATAGCTGAAATATTTATCATTTGCAGTAATAAATACTATTATAATGCTAAAAGTAAAAGATTTATATTTTATAGTTTTTAATACTTTTGAAAAATTATGTAGAATTCTTTAGAAGATGAGGAAGGAGGTAGATGATGACAAAGCTGTTTTTAAGGACTAAATGGTTAATGATAGAGCTTAATTTTTCTAAATTTTTATCATGGAAATTTAAATATATATACACAAGTAGACAGAATAATGAGTATTGATACTCTGTGTTTAGTAGGGAAGTAAAAGTTGTTGGTGAGAAAAGTTGGATCAAAGTTTTCTCCATCAGTCACCAGGTGACAATTGCAGCTTGAGATGGTTTAGTAGCTATTTGATTTGGGTTCTGGAGGAGTGGAAGGAGCTGGAGGTAGTATGTAGTTGTGACAGTGTTGACTGCATTGATTCATGAACTGAGTAGGTAGACTTACGGCTAAATGCTTTACAAACCAGAAATTAGATTCCAGAAGTAGGCAGTATAGGATTCCTGGGTTTGATTGTTTCTTCTTTTACCTGTGGTTATTACTAACTGTGGATATTTTGCTTAGTTTCTTGTTTAGTTTCAAAATTACATGAATTTTATGTTTTGCGGGAATTTTAGAGAGTTACTGGCTATTGGGAAAACTTACAGTAAATTTTTAGGGACAAAGTATGATTCCCTAAGAAAGTTTATTCTAGATGTATTATCCATATGAAATAAAACTTTTTGTTTATATTGTGAAGTAAATGATTTATGTAATGTAAAATAGAGAACCATTTGTCTATATTTTCAAATTTTTCTTTAAAAACAAAAACAATTATGTAAAAGATTTTGACAATCAATGCTTTGTGTACCACTATTTTATATACGTATGTGTATGTACAAATATATAGATGTATATCTATTCCTTTCTTGTATTATCTGATTTTGTAAATGGTTGCAGAAGTTTTTAGTGATATTTTTGGCCACTTTGTGGAAAACTTCTTAGTCATATTTTTGGATGGGGCTATCAGCATAAAGCAATGTGGTCTAGAAGAAAAAGCCTGAATCAGAAGTAAGAAAGCCTGGAGTTATTGTGGTTCTGTCACTTATTATGGTGTGATCTTGGGTAAATAAATTATCTTTCTGGATCTCAGTTTTTACTTGTGTAAAAAGAGAAGTTTGGACTAGATAATTTCTAAGATCCGTTAAGGTGGCAGCATGATATAGTGAAAAGAATATTGGTTTTAGAATCAGACATACTTGGTTTTCATTCATTCAGCAAGTATTTATTGAGAGCTATATTGTGCCAGGCACTGGAAATACTAATAAACAATATAAATCAATCAACTAATTAGTCTCTACCTTTATAGAGCTTATGTTCTGTTTTGGTAGACAACAAAAAGACAAGTACATAAAACAATTACAAAATTTAATAAGTGCCATAAGGAAACAAACAAGGGATTCTTGACAGTGTGGTTTGGGACTGTTTCTTTGAGGTTGTGACTAAGGAGGAAAAGGTAGTCTCTACCTTTATAGAGCTTATGTTCTGTTTTGGTAGACAACAAAAAGACAAGTACATAAAACAATTACAAAATTTAATAAGTACCATAAGGAAACAAACAAGGGATTCTTGACAGTGTGGTTTGGGACTGTTTCTTTGAGGTTGTGACTAAGGAGGAAAAGGAGCTAGAATTAATAGGGAAGTGTTTTAGGTAGAGGGAACAGCATCTGAAAAGGCCTTGAGGCTGGGAAGAACCTAGTGTGTTCTGGGTGCTGAAAGAAGAGCATTGTGAATTAGAGTGTAGTGAAAAGATAGGAGAATGGCATAAGATGAGGTTGGAAGGATAGGCAGGGTTTTGTAGATCATGCTATGGAGTTTGGATTTTATCCTAAGTGCCATGGTAAGCCTTTGCAGGGATTTTAGCAGAAGAGTGATTGATTTGATGTTTTAAGAACCTAACTCTTATTACAATATAAAGAATGGATTAAAGGAGGTTTGAGTAGAAGTGAAGCTTTTGCACAGTCCAGTTGAGAAATAATGAGGACCTGAGTTAAGGTGGTATGGTGGAGATAGAGAGATGTAGAAAAATTTAAGATATATTTTAGAATTAGAAGCAGCAGAACTTTCTGATGAATTGGACATTGGGGATGATGGAAAGGAAGGAATAAAAGATGATTCTTAGGTTTCTGACTTGAACACAATTGGTAGACAGAATTTCTGTTTACTCAGATGGGGGAAGATGAACTGATTTGGGTGAGTAGGTATCATGATTTCTTTTTCGATTTCTTTGTTGGACACAATAAGTTTTCAATGTCTTTGACATGTTTAAGTGATGATGTCAAGAAACAGAGTAGGTAATTAAATATTCAAATATGAAATTCATATAAGTCAGGGCTAGAGATACATATGTGGAAGTCATCAGCATAAGGATAGTATTTAAATCCATGGGAATGGGTGTACTATTCCAAGAAAAGAGACAAGTCTCAGGGGACTTTGGCCTGGGTCTGAGGAACTCTAGAACTTACAAGTCAGGTAGAAGAGGTAGATTCAACAGTGGAGACTAAGAGGTAGTGGCTAGCGAGGATGAAATAAACCAGGAGAGTATGGTATTCATAGGTGAAGAGGTCAGTGTTTCAAGAAGGAAGGAGGTGTTGATTGTGTTGAATGCTGATGAGAAATGCAAGTAAGATGAGCACAGAGAAATGACCACTGGATTTGGCAACATTTGATTTGAATTCTGGCTCTGCTACTTTCTATCTGTGTGAACTTGAACACTTCATTTCATAGTATAGAGTCTCAATTTTCTTCGGAAAGGGGAATAACAATACTTCTCTCACACAGCTCTTGTAAAGTACATGATGAACTAACATGTCTTTACCTGGAGTTGTGCCTGACAGATCTGGGATGCTCAGTTGATACTAATTTCTTTCTTCTCTAGGTGTGTGATGCCTTTTGGAAATTTAAATAGAGTATACCTATCCCTTGCTTAAAGATGTTAATTTGTTTCTGAAAATTCTGTTTAGTGAAAACCCATAAAATAAAAAATATTTCCATTAATTTTAATGGTAAAAATTATGATATGTATCATCCCAACCCAAGATACCCAGGCTCTTTACAGATAGAAAAATATATTATTTGAGGAACAATGAAAGCAAGTTTGTATAAATGATAGATAACATTTGAAAGCAAATAAATGTAGATTATACATAAACTATAAAATAATAAAATTTTATTGTATTTGTTGAAGGAGGAGAAGAAGAATGGATAATGGATGGTGGCTGGTGGAAGAGGAGGTATTCATTCTTTGGAAGGTATGTTCTTTCTGTACCATTTCCCCATCAACTTTTTAGCCTTTTAGGGGCTCATAATTATCTTGTCTTCACATGAATTTAATATGAACATATGGCACACTTTTAGAGTTTTACAAGATGTTACATCTTCATTGTTCATTAGCAAGGCAGAACATTTTGGGTCATGGTACAAAATGCAGAATTTTCCAGATGATATTGTCTGACTAGAAATTGTTAAGTTCGGTAAATTAGTGAGTGTTTTTGCCTGAAAGTGTAATATCAAAATATCACGTCTTATGGTATATTTATTTAGTGTGTTTTTGGGTGAAAAAGTTATTCTGGGAAAAAAAACGATGTCATTTGAAAAGTAACACTTTTTTAGAGCCATTTTAAACTAATAAGCTACTTATCTGATTTAAGTCCTTATTTACTGATCATCTACCCCAGGCATGGCTATGTTAGGCTCTGTGAGGATAACTAAAAAGTTTATAATTTAATGAGTGGCTTTTAGCAGGCAGAATTTTTAGGTAATTCTTAATTTTAAAGGAAAAATCGTGAAAAAGAAAAGCTACTTTTTAGCGTCATCTCTCTCTAATAATGTGAAATACTCTCTCAGTTGAGCAAAATTTGAAAGCCTAGTTTATATTAACTGGAAATGAGAGAATCTCATTACAAAAAAACCAGTTTTTTAAAATTTTCTTTTAGTTAACATCTAAACCCCTAAACTGGGAAACAATCTTCTGGGGAATCATAAAGCCACTCTGGGTAGGAGTATGCATGTACCAGAGAACCACTGTCCAGGAAGGTTGAATTTCCACTGCACGCTGAACTTATACATCTAAGGCACATGTATGTCTTGGCAAAAATCTGAATTTCCTGCCAAAATCTTGGCATAGACAAGCATAAGATCAGTGAGTTCCAAGATAGGGCTCTGTGCCTTAAATATCCATGTGTAACTTCTTTTGGCATGATGCTTTCAAAAGAAATATATTTGGTAAATTATTCATTTCCCCCTCCAAACTATAAAGTTGCTATATGGTAACTTTAATAATCTGTTGTGCAACTGTTATTACTGGTTTCTGTTGTTTAGACCTTAATCCCAGAGCAATAGCATGTGCAAATTGAAAATCAACCCTCAAGACTTCCTTAGGTGAATATTACAAACTGAGACTTAAATGTATTTCTGACCATTTTCTTTTTGTATGATATTAGATTTAGTATCCAGGTTAGTAGCCCATCCAATGATGGGGTTTATAGACATCCCTAAACCTGAAAAAATGGTTGAAATGAACTCAGGGGCGTTTTTTACTTTGCTGAAAGTAATTCTGTGTGGCTTATTTCAATTTATTTACTTTTTTCTCCAGAATTACTGTAAAGATTTTCTATTTCACTCATTACAGCACAGTGTTTTTCACATTTGAATAGGCTGCATCAACATGAATTCTTTATAAGGACCTTAAAAACAAACTTTGCCAAGTCCCAGAATACAGAAGTGAATTCACATCCCAATACTCAGCTGCCTCATGAATAAAGGAGAGCCTGTGCCTGACACTTTGAAGCTGTAGCTGTTAAACCATACAGAATATTTACCTCAATAAATCATTATAAGAAACTAAGGTACAATTATACCCACAGAGAAAAAGAATTCAAAACACTGATTTATGTGTTTCAGTGCCTATTCCCTTTTCCCACTGTTTTGAATTTTATGCGTGTTTGTCATCTTTGGCTGCTCCTATGTATCTTTAAACTAATGGGTTCTGATTTTTTTTAACATTCCTCATTAAGTTTGTTATTTTCTTAGACACACAGACATGATTTGCATAGTGCACAACGTTTTACATTTAAAATTAACTATATCTCGTTTGTTAGGGCAGAAACAAAAAATGGAAAAAGTGACTTTAAGTAAAACACTGACTTTGTGCAATTTGTGAGTGTTTAAACTGAAATTCCAAATTAAGGATTTCATTTAGCATTTATTTTGCAGTACTGAGAAAGAGTAAGGAACCGGGATGTAAACACGAAGAACCATCTTTTATTGAATTATTTTGTTTTTTTTTAAGTGGTAATAGTCTATGGAAAGATACATTTGTTCACCAATGTGTATTTTGTCTTTCTGAAACTAAAAAAACCCAGAAGCAAAATAAACCAGTAATGTGGAAAAAGGAATGACAGTGAGGTTGACAAAGAATCAATGCACAGGGCTTCCCTGGTGGCGCAGTGGTTGAGAGTCCACCTGCCGATGCAGGGGACACGGGTTTGTGCCCCGGTCTGGGAAGATCCCACATGCCGCGGAGCGGCTGGGCCCGTGAGCCATGGCCGCTGAGCCTGCGCGTCCGGAGCCTGTGCTCCACAGCAGGAGAGGCCACGACAGTGAGAGGCCTGCGTACCGCAAAAAAAAAAAAAAGAGTCAATGCACAGATAGGAGGATTTTTGCCTGGAATAATTAATTATGGTCACCCAGGTATAGTAGGAAAAAAATGGTTTTATAATGGTATGTTATAAATTGAAAGAATAGAAAAAGTATTTTAAAACAGCTAAATAATTTATCAAAAAGAATAAAATGTTTCATTGGTTTAATTTAAAACAATTTAAAGTTTATAATTTTAGAAAAACAAAGTACATGCTATCTCTGAGCCTTATCTATAGAAATAAGGGGCTGAATTTAGTTTATTGAAGTTAGGTGATCAGTTTGGGTCACAGAGTTGTACTTTTAAAATGTAATGTTATCTAAATGTTACCCCCTTTTTCTATCCATGTAAAATTGAAGATATTAGTTGGATTAGAGTCAGAGTTTTAATGAATTCTTTATTATCCAAGCACTCATGCTTATAAGATTTCTCTTATTCTACCTTTTCAAGTGGTAGGAATTTAAGGATACATATAGATTGTAGGTTATCTGAGATTCTGGGATCTTCTCTTCCTATTCTCCAGTATTGCAACCTGTTTATTTCCTTTCAATCTGAGTAAAATTGATGGTTCCTTCCATAGCAAATTAGACTTGTTTGTTTGACATGGAGCTGTTTAAAGGTGAGAGGTTAAAGTGGAAGTTCTATAATTGGCAAGAGAAGTTAAGGCACTTCATTGAGATTTATTCATTCATTCAACAAGTGTTTACTGAGTACCTGCTGGTGAGAGAAAAACAGAAAAATTATAGTTATATGACAGCTATTTGCAAGGTGTATCACAGAGTGATACTTTTGAGCAAAATAAAAATTCCTCTGTGTTATAATTCACAAGTGATGCTCCATGGGTAAAATTTTAAAGCATAAGCTATCAGGTATGAGCACGTTATAAAAAAGATGAAATAAACAACTAAGCACAAATACATTTTTTAAAGTAAGTTTGTTTTTGATGGGGGGAGAAGTAAAAGCCAAACATATATCAAGTTTATTTTATAGCACTCAAGCTTTCCATTAGCATTCTCCTCTACTTTCCAGCTTATATTTCTAGTTTATATTATTATGAAACACTTTGAGAAACTCAAAAGTGAAAAAAACCTTCGTAATTTAAATAAGTCTTTGTAGTTAAAAATTCCTCTGGGCTGGAACCAGGCACAGAGGTCTCTTTCTATCTTGAATAATTTTTCTCATAAAAAATATTCACTAGCCATTTTTTTAATCAAACGATTTAAAAGAATGTTTCTGGCAGTTATAAAATAATTAAATGTTTCATTACCATGTGTTCAGAGAATCTTACAATGACCAAGCTTACAAGTATAGTTTAATCATTTAACATTAACATATGAAATATTTTGTGACACCCTCATGGTCATTAATCCATATTTGTGAACTATATATTTTCCATGTATTATATTACACTGATCAGTGTGATTTGATCATGTAGTAACACATTCTATGGACACACTCTGTAACTTATTAAAGTATAAGCAAATAAGGTATATTTTTAATGCTGCAGGAAAGTAAATTCAAATTTCATGCTACTTGTGACCTTATAATAATTGTTTTATTATTTATTTATTTGCTAAACATTCAAGGGAAACCTATTCCTTAAACAGATGTATGGAGAAAAATTTTATATATATGTTTATTGCATAGGCAGTTTCTTTGACATGGACTGTTTCAGTTGAGATGTAAAATCCAATATTTAGGATTTTTCTTTCCTTGTTCATAAAATATTACAGTACAACACAGGCTTTCTGAAGGTGTCTGGGACATCAAACACCTTCAGAAGATTGGGGACTCAGGAAAACAAGAAGGCTGGCCAGTGGGTTTGGAATAGGGAATCTTCCAAATTCTCCATGCCTAGAGGGAATGAAGGATACTAGTGGAAAAAAGTGATTGAACTTCAGAGCTAGTCAGTGTCCTTGGACTGGAAAAAGGTCTGTAAGAGGAAGGTTCTGATGTTTGTAGAAGTGTTTTCCAATGGTCTGACTCAGAAAGTCATATAGAGTAAATTTAACAATTTACATAGTCAATGTGTTTTCCTCAAGTAGCATACTCATTAATTGCTGGTACAGGGATATAGGCTGTATTTCATAGAAGGGTTAAAGCACTTCAGAGAAATTATCTCTTCTAATAAACACCAGCGTAGTGTTTTTAAAAAATACATGGAAGCTTTTCTTTAGAATATAAAGTATTAGCTGATAAGAATTTGGGAGTTTGTTTTAAATATGTATAGTGGCTAGCAAAATTGCATGAACATTAGCATACGTAATTGATATTTTATAATAAAAAATACAATTAGACAGATAATCCATCAATTCTTTTATTAGTTTGTAAATAATTTGTGAATTTTCTCAAATTATTAATAAAATATTTTCATTTCATAAACACTTTAAAATAATTAAATTCTTTAAATATTTAAATTTAGACTAACTCCAGGAACTAGATAAGTGTGTTTTAAAGTCAATAATAGGGAAAAAAATATATGTCACATCTGAAAAGTTTATTCTCTATTTTGAATTTATAATGTAGGAGATGATAACATAGTATGATATAGTTTGAAGTGCTCTGAAATTGTAATAGAAGACAGAGGTTTTTGTCTTTGCTCTACATTAGGGAAGTAACTCTCTAGGTCTCAGTTTTAGTTGGTTAGTTTTTTGAGGAATGCTGTGTTTTTAAAGTAAACTTCACACTAAAAGCTACAGCATAATGAGTAATTAATTGAAAGTGAATAATAGTATACAAAGTTAGAAAACTCACAATCAAGTTTATACAAATATCAAAAAATTTTTCAAGGAAATCAAAGCATCTACGTATATGCTATCCAATTTGGTTGCCACAAACCACATTTGGCTATTTAAATTTCTATTTAAATTAACAAATATTAAATAAAATTCAGAATTTAGTTTCTTAGTCTCACTTAACCATGTTTCAAATTCTCAATAGTCACAAGTGGCTAGTGGCTAGACAGATATAGAACATTTCCATCATGGCAGAAATTTCTATTGTACAGCACTAATCTAGGTGCTCAAATGGTCTTGATTTCTGTAGTAGTCAAGGGGCATTATAGGTATAACCTATAATCCAGATTTCCTACTGTATATCATTCTATCACAGGCATGTAAGTTGATATCTGCTTTGGTCAAATGGATTATTTTTGGGCTTGGGGCTAGTGCTGTCAGTCCAGAGAACTCCCAGTATTTATTAGTTTAGGGGAAATCCCTTGAATTCTCATATGCTAAGGAAAGACCATGGGTTGGTTGGGACAGAGAAATTCAGATCAAACTAGACTTCCTTTTGGAAGTATATGTATATTATATATTTATGTTTGTATTTTATTTTATTTTTAAGTTTGTGTATACTCCTACCTTGTTCTAATAATGATTTAGGGCAACTTCTCCTTAGAATATTTTTCTGTTATTTTCTTCAAGGCGAATCAGTTAGGTCTATTCAACATACATTTATTAAGCGCTAATGCTCAGCTGGATATAAAAACTCTGGGAAATGTTCAGGTCTTTGAAGAAGAATTCCTGTCATTAATGAGTTTGTAATATGAATAAGAAAAAGGTATTTTTACATGAAAAGCTTAAAAATGGAAGATAATTTTAATTAGGTCCTGGTTTTTTTTTTTTTTTTTGCAGTATGCGGGCCTCTCACTGCTGTGGCCTCTCCTGTTGCGGAGCACAGGCTCCGGACGCACAGGCCCAGCGGCCATGGCTCACGGGCCCTGCCGCTCCGCGGCATGTGGGATCTTCCCAGACCGGGGCACGAACCCGTGTCCCCTGCATCGGCAGGCAGACTCTCAACCACTGCACCACCAGGGAAGCCCGAAAAATATGTTTTAAAAATTACATCCTTAACTCAAAAAAATGCAAGATAATATGGGTTAAATGTGTAATAAATGGTATAGCACCGTATGCATTGTAAAAGTTCAATAGAAGTAGAGATCTGTGAGCTTGAGTGGTTGAAGAAGTTAAGGAGGAAAGGGACTTGAGCTGAGATTGAGTATGTTAGAAAGAATTTTCTAGTAAGGAGATTCTATGAGCCAAAGATCATAGGTGCGAATCAACAGGTATGTTTGGATACTGTATTAATGAGGGTAGGCTAGGCTGTGTAACAAATAGCACACACACTCACACATTCCTCTGAAGTCTAGAACAAAAGAGTTCTGCCCCTTTGCCTGCTTTTCTCTCTACCATCTTTGATTTCTTCCTCTTCCTTACTTCCCTTAGCTAATTAATCCTGTATTATGTAGATTCTTCCTTTCCAGGGGGTTATGAGTAACTGCCCTTATTTCCAAAAATGCCCAATATCTCAACCACAATAGAAATTGATTTTTCATAAAACAGTCTAAGTCCTGGTCTGGTTGGTCCTGGTTGGTGAGTGGCTTTCTTTCATGTAGTGATTCAGGAATCTAGGCTCTTTTGTGGCTCAACCATTCCTTAGATCAGGCAGAAGGGGAGAATGTGGAACAGTATATCTAGAAATTAAAGTTTTGTCCTAGAAATGGGCTTTATCACTTCTGCTTACATTCCATTGGCTAGGATCAGTTACGTGGTTAGTTACATACTCCAAACAGCAGAGGAGGCTGGGCAATGTAGTCTAACTGTGCTCAGGAAGGATATTTTGTGATCATCTAGCAGCCTTTGTCATACACAGGAAGCCAATAAATCTAGTTTGGCTGATTTGGAGGGTTAGTGTAGGAGAGCAATGAGAAGTAAGCCTGGAAATTTAGCATGGGGTCACATTTTGGGAGACTTTGACTGACAGTCTAAGCATCGTGAACTTTATAATCATTTGTGTGCTGTTGAAAGCTTTTGTACAAAGGAAAGATATGGTAACAGTGGGATTTTACAAACATCAATCCAGTATACAGAATGACTTGGAAGAGGAAAAGGTTATTAGAAAGGAAAAGGTAATCCAAGTTATAGATGACAAGGACTTGGCATATGGCGGTAGAAGTGGAAATGAAGGCATAGATTTATAATCGACTAGAAAGAAATAATAAAATATGATTAATGATTAGTTTGTGTCCTATGGAAGAGGGAGGAATTAAAGTGGTGGGGAAAAGGGAGAGAATTTTTCTTTTTGTTCTAAACATTCAAAGAAGTATATGTGTATGTGGTATTTGCTACACCCCTACTATTTCTTATTTATCTTAAAGAATTCATTTGCAGTCTTTTAGACTGCTTAAGGATCTAGGGCATATGTTAAAGGGGAGATCTCTGGGCCTTCTTTCCAGAGATTCTAATTTAGAGGTGTGTCTTTTTTATAAGCATGCTGAATGATTATGATGCAGATGTGGTCTGCAGACTACACTTTGAAAAACATTACCTTAAATATATGTATTGACTCGTGGCAAGTCGATGCTTTACTTTTTCTGTAGTAAGCGATTGGAAATTTTCTATAGGCTGATAAGATATGCTTGAGTCTCTAGGTTCTGAGTAGAATGATCAGAACCATTCTTGACAGTGTGTTTTCCCTATTGTCTCAGTACTCTTGGGACAGTCTCCTTTTATTTTCTTCAGCTCCCTGAAGTGTTGGTATTAAGAATCAGAAGTGGGCTTCCCTGGTGGCACAGTGATTGAGAGTCCACCTGCCGATGCAGGGGACACGGGTTCGTGCCCTGGTCTGTGAAGATCCCACATGCCGCGGAGCAGCTGGGCCCGTGAGCCATGGCCGCTGAGCCTGCGCGTCTGGAGCCTGTGCTCCACAGCAGGAGAGGCCACAACAGTGAGAGGCACGCGTACTGCAAAAAAAAAAAAAGAATCAGAAATGTTTACCGTCCTGTCCTAAATTAGTCCAAGTGATTCTCCAGCCAGAGAAATAGAAATAACAATTTGCTCACTATATTTTCAAAATTTTACATTTTTGTGAACTGCTTTGATATTAGGGTGGTGTCTGAATTTTGTAGGATTGTTGTGATGTACACACTTCTCTGAATATCTCAATCAGAAAGGAGGTGTGCTGATTGTTCCCCTTCCCAACATGTGTGATTTAGTCTTCTTCATTCTCCATATGCAGTGTATATGTATAGAAATGACTATAAAGATACATATCCAGCTTTTTTTTAAATATAAATTTATTTATTTATTTATTTTGGGGTGGGTCTGCGTTGGGTCTTCATTGCTGTGCGTGGGCTTTCTCCAGCTGTGGCGAGCAGGGGCTACTCTTCGTGGTGGTGCGGGGGCTTCTCATTGCGGTGGCTTCTCTTGTTGCAGAGCACGGGTTCTAGGCATGTGGGCTCAGGAGTTGTGGCTTGCAGGCTCTAGAGCACAGGCTCAGTAGTTGTGGTGCACGGGCTCAGTTGCTCCGCGGCATGTGGGATCTTCCCAGACCAGGGCTCGAACCCATGTTCCCTGCATTGACAGGCAGATTCTTAACCACTGTGCCATCACGGAAGTCCCCATATCCAGCTTTTAACAGCACTCTGAGAGGTGGAATTGGGAAGTGAGGGAAAGAAATGGGGGCTTTTATTTTTTATTTTATATTCTTCCATACTGTTTTTTAAAAACCTGAATATATGTCAATTTTAAGAACTCATCATTTCCTTTTTATCCATATTAAATAGATGTAATAGTAATAGTAGCTACCACTTATTAAGTGCCTCGTCCCTTCACATTATTTTACTTAATATTCATAAGAATTCTGCAATATAAGTATTAACATTTTACATAGCAAACAGAGATTTAGAGTGTTTATAAAACGTGCCAAAGGGCATACCACTATTAAGTGGCAGAGCAAAGAACTAAATCCAGGTCTCTCTGACCCAAGTCCACTTTTTTTTATGGCTCTACTATGAAGGTCTTATTTACCCTAATTCCTTTGGATGGCAGGAAACCTGTTTGTGTGAGTGGCAATGGTTACAGTCCTCCAGGAATCTTTTAGTAATTAAGAAGACCAATTACTAAGAAAAAGTAATCAGTGGAAATGCAGAGTAGGGGCTAGAGGAAGGCTGCAATGCCTTCTGCCACTATGAAGAGGCAAAAGAAAATTCCATGGAGTATCCTAAGACTGGAGTAAGTTAGTCTGGTTATTTGGTTGCTAGATATTTGTTGTCACTTCGTACAGATTTTTTACCAGGCCTTAGGGACTGAATATCTCACTCACTGTGGTTCTGCCATGAAACAATTCCACTCAGAGGAAAAGGCTTTAATGAAATGATTACCTTCAGATTGTTGGCAGGGTTAAGAAAACCAATAAGAAATGCTGAGGCTCCCAGAGACCAGCAACAGGAGGATGCCATTAACATCCTCAGGCCTGAAGGTACCAAAAGATGAAACAGTGTTATTGGAGCCCAGAGCCCTAGAGGACGATCTGCTGGGCAGGAAGCATTGTTTAGGTGTGCAACCACTACTAAAATTGGGGCCCCATAGCAGGATGAGAATGGAGAACAAGTACCCGGACTTTCTTTTCTTTCTTCCTGCCAATCTCCTGCAGGTGCTTCTTACTGACCAAATAATAAGCAAAAACCATCTGACAAGGAGCCCGGGTGACACAGTCTGTGGTTTCAGCCAAACAGGGCTCCAAGTGGAAAATGGGTCCGTGGTGGGGCAGAGCAAATGGAGAATAAACAGTACATCCCTTCATTGCTTTGCCATTGTTTCCAAGATAAAGACAAAATTCTTTACATGGCCTACAATGCCCTACATAGTTTCACCCTTGATGACCAATTCAGTATCTTTTCATTCTCTCCACTCCAATTTTACTTGCAGCTTATCAGTCCTTTGTTCTTGCCATGTACCTATCTGCCACAAATGCCTTTTCACATGCTGTATCCTTTTCCTGGATGCTTCCTTCTCTTTCCTCCCCTTTCACCTAATTAGTGCTTACATATCTTTCAGATCTTAATTCAAAAGTTTCTTCTTTTGGGAAGATTTCCCTGACTTCTCTGACCAGACCAAATTCCCTTTTTAATAAGTTCTTTTAGCTAAGTGTACCTTTTCTTTATATCATGCATTATTGTAGTAATTTACATTTACTACATTTGTCTGATTGTTTGATTAATGGATTTCCCCACACTAGACCAAAAACTCCATGAAGGAACTGAGTCTGATATTTGCTTATCAGTATAGTCCTAGTGTCCACATAGTGTTTGGCACTCAGTAGGTAGTTAATATTTGTCAGAAGAACAAATGAAAATAAAAGATGAATAGAAGCCTCCAAAGGATACACATTCTGTTTGATGAAGATAATACATGCATAAATAAAACAATATAAAGAAAATACAGAGCAGCAATTGAAGCTGTTAAAGCAAGATGGCAAGGATTCCACAAAGTTTCTATACTCTAGGTATTTGTATGTCTCTCATTCTCAAGTCCCTTGCTTGCAATTGGACACAAATGTTTCTTAGCAATGTATTATATATCTAATGAACACGTAGCACTTATACATAGTAGACATTCACTAAATATTTAATTAATGTAGACAAATTATCAACCATAGAGTAGGCTTAGAATTAGTATGTGTAAGAATCATCTAAGGGACTTCCCTGGTGGTCCAAATTAGTATGTGTAAGAATCATCTGAGGGACTTCCTTGGTGGTCCAGTGGCTAAAACTCCGAGCTCCCAATGCAGGGGGCCCGGGTTCTATCCCTGGTCAGGGAACTAGATCCCACATGCTGCAACTAAGAGTTCGCATGCTGCAACTGAAACAAACAAACAAAAAAAGAGCCGCCATGTTGCAACTAAAGATCCTGCGTGCAGCAACTAAGACCCAGCACAACAACAACAACAAAAAATCATCTGAGCATAATCACTTTAAAAAAATATAGGCTTCACTTCAGATATACTGATTTCAATAGAACTTGAATAGAGCCCGAAAATCTCGATTTTAAATAAGCACCCCAAGTAATTCTGGTGCAGGTGATTTGAGGATTATTTTTGAGAAATATTAGACTGTAAGCTCCTTGGTGGCAGCATGATGTTCTGGTTAAACATGCGTTTGGGAGTCACAGTTTCCTGGGTTTGAATCTTGGCTCTTATACTAGCTAGCTATTGGGTTGGCCAAAAAGTTCGTTCATTTTTTCCCGTAAGATGGCTCTAGTAGCACTTAGTTGTCTTTAACTTCATTCGAAGTAATTTTGTTAGATTGTACATGACAGCTGTCATATCAGCGTGCATTCAGAAAAAGACTTATCAAAATTGGTGAAGTTTTGTGTAGCCATTTTAATATTGAAGATGGAGGGGAAAAAGCAACATTTTCGGCATATTATGCTTTATTATTTCAAGAAAGGTAAAAATGCAACTGAAACGCAAAAAATGATTTGTGCAGTATATGGAGAAGGTGCTATGAGTTGATGGAACATGTAGAAAGTGGTTTGCGTGGGACTTCCCTGGTGGTCCAGTGGTTAAGTCTTCGTCTTCCAATGCACGGAGTGTGACTTTGATCCCTGGTTGGGGAGTTAAGGTCCCACATGCCTTGCGGCCAAAAAGACAAAACAGAGGGTATTGTCACAAATTTAATAAAGACTTTAAAAAAATGGTCCAGGGCTTCCCTGGTGGCTCAGTGGTTGAGAGTCTGCCTGCAGATGCAGGGGACACGGGTTCGTGCCCCGGTCTGGGAAGATCCCGCATGCCGCGGAGCAGCTGGGCCCGTGAGCCATGGCCACTGAGCCTGCGCGTCCGGAGCCTGTGCTCCGCAGCGGGAGAGGCCACAACAGTGAGAGGTCCGCGTACCGCAAAAAAAAAAAAAAAGGTACACACACACACAAGTGGATTGTGAAGTTTCGTGCTGGAGGTTTCTCACTTGACGATGCTTCACGGTCGGGCAGACCAGCTGAAGCTGATAGTGATCAAAATTGAGACATTAATTGAGAACAATCAACATTATACCACTCGGGAGATAGTCGACATGCTCAAAGTATCCAAATCAAGCTTTGAAAATCATTTGCCCCAGCTTGGTTATGTTAATCACTTTGATGTTTGGGTTCCTCATAAGTTAAGTGAAAAAAACCTTGACCATATTTCTGCATGCGATTCTCTACTGAAACCTAACAAAAATGTTCTGTGTTTAAAACAAATTGTGACGGTGGATACTGTACGATAATGTGGAACAGAAGAGATTATGGGGCAAACGAAATGAACCACCACCAACCACACCAAAGGCCAGTCTTCATCCAAAGAAGGTGATGTTGTGTATATGGTGGGATTGGAAGGGAGTCCTCTATTATGACCTCCTTCCAGAAAACCAAACGATTTATTCCAACAAGTACTGCTCCCAATTAGACCAACTGAAAGGAGCACTTGACGAAAAGCATCCTGAATTAGTCAACAGAAAATGCATAATCTTCCATCAGGATAACACAAGACCGCATGTTTCTTTAAAGACCAGGTAAAAACGGTTACAGCTTGGCTGGGACATTCTGATTCATCTGCCATATTCACCAGACATGGCACCTTTGTATTTCCATTTATTTTGGTCTTTAAAAATTCTCTTAATGGAAAAAATTTCAATTCCCTGGAAGACTGTAAAGGGCACCTGGAACAGTTCTGTGCTTTAAAAGATAAAAAATTTTGGGAGGAAGGAATTATGAAGTTGCCTGAAAATTGGCAGATGGTAGTGGAACAAAAGGGTGAATACGTTGTTCAATAAAGTTCTTGGCGAAAATTAAAAATGAGTCTTTTATTTTTACTTAAAAACTGAAGGCACTTTTTGGCCAACACAATATTATTTAAACCCTCTAGATCTCTCTCTCTTTTTTTTTTTTGCTAAAGTAGGTTATAATAACATCTACTTTCTAAGACTATTGTGGAGATTAAAATAAATGAGAAAATATATGTTAAACATTTACTACAGTGCCTGTCATATAAACCCTTAATAAATGGTAGAACTGGTTTTTGAGAGTCAACATTTAGCCTGGTGCCTGGAACATAACTGATGTTCAGTGAATGTCTGATAAGTGAATGGAATATAGTTATAAGATTATCATATTTATAGCTAGAATTTCATCTGGAATCATCTAGTCCAATATCCTCATTTTACATATTAGGAAATTCAAGCTCACAGAGGTTAGATGACTCATCCAAGGTTACATATCTAATGATCTAATTAGTGGCAGAACTGAGACCAGAACTAAATGGTGAAAAGACAAATCTGGTCGTTACCATTTATCTAACCACCATTTGTAGTTAGTGTTACATTTAGATTTTAAATAGATCGACTGACATGCTTTTCTGTTTATAATCAGTGATGCCTTCTGAAACATTCCTTTCTTAAACATTGAAACAACAAACAGTAAACCAGTAAGTAAAACTAAATGACTATATAGTTATAGTTGGATTATATTTCTTTCTTTTTTTTTAAAATTGAAGTATAGTTGATTTATGTTATGTTAGTTTCAGGTGTATATCACAGTGATTCAGCTATATATATATATATACACATACATATATATACACACACACATATACACACATATATATATATATTCTTTTTTAGACTCTTTTCCCTTATAGGTTATTACAAAATATTGAATGTAGTTCCCTATGCTATACAGTAGGTCCTTGTTGGTTTTCTATTTTATATACAGTCGTGTGTATATGTTAATCCCCAAATCCTAATTTATCTGTCCCCCCCTTCCCCCTTTGGTAACCATACGTTTGTTTTCTATGTCTGTGGGTCTATTCTGTTTTGTAAATAAGTTCATTTGTATCATTTTTTTAAGATTCCACAAATAAGTGATATCATATGATATTTGTCTTTCTCTGTCTGGCTTACTTCACGTAGTGTGATAATCTCTAGGTCCATCCAGATTATATTTCTTTCTAAATATCACCTCTGAGACCACAGTGTTTCCCAAATAGAATTCAGACATCACATGTGTTCTTAGAACAGTAGAACCACAAGCTACTTGAAGGGTCTATCTGTTGCCTTTGGGCAATAATGGTCTAGTATTTCCTGTCTCTGAGGCTCCTCCTTATCCAATAGGTAAATGAAAATGGAATTTAAATGCATAGTGATTTATTTTTGCGTTGAAAATATTGTTTCAGATTTTCATGTACTCCACTCAGTTGTATTTTTCTGCATTTTATTCTACTATATTAAACTTACATTCTAGATTTGCTTAACTTCTCTATTTAGAAGGCTTATTAGATTACTAGGTCTGAAGAATTAAAGAAAATTTTGCTTACTTTTGTGTTGGATAGAATTTAATCTTCATTTCTAGATTTGATAAGTATAAAATGCGGACTTCCCTGGTGGCGCGGTGATTAAGAATCTGGCTGCCGGGTTTCCCTGGTGGGCGCAGTGGTTGGGAGTCCACCTGCCGATGCAGGGGACACGGGTTCGTGCCCCGGTCTGCGAGGATCCCGCATGCTGCGGAGCGGCTGGGCCCGTGGGCCATGGCCGCTGAGCCTGCGCTCCGTCGCGGGAGGGGCCGCAGTGGTGAGAGGCCCGTGTATCGGGGGAAAAAAAAAAAAGAATCTGGCTGCCAATGCAGGGGACATGGGTTCGAGCCCTGGTCCGGGAAGATCCCACATGCCGCGGAGCAAGCCCACGTGCCACAACTACTTAGCCTGCGCTCTAGAGCCCGTGAGCCACAACTACTGAGCCCACGTACCACAACTACTGAAGCTCACGCACCTAGAGACCGTGTTCCACAACAAGAGAAGCCACCTCAATGAGAAGCCTGTGCACTGCATCAAAGAGTAGCCCCTGCTTGCCGCAACTAGAGAAGGCCCACACACAGCAATGAAGAACCGATGCAGACAAAAATAAATAAAATAATAATAAAAAAAACAGCAGCCAGTCAGTCAACATTAAAACAAAAAAAAGTATAAAATGCAAACAGACTCACAGACATAGAGAATAGACTTGTGGTTTCCAAGGAGGAGGGGGTTGGGAGAGGGATGGACTGGGAGTTTGGGGTTAGTAGATGCAAACTATTATATATAGAATGGATAGATATATCCCTACTGTATAGCACAGGGAACTACGTTCAATATCCTGGGATATACCATTAATGGAAAAGAATATAAAAAAGAATGTATATATATATATGTATAACTGAGTCACTTTGCTGTACAGAAGAAATTAACACAACCTTGCAAATCAAATGTAGTTCAATTTAAAAACAAAGGTGGTAAGTATAAAATGCAGAATTTACCTTTGTTCCACCTGTTTTAATATAGCAGTGCATGGGATCAGTAGAAATAGTATCTTTTGCTGAAAGTTTTCTTTTTATCCCTGATGCAATCCTTAGGGAATAAAATTTTGAAGATCATATTCCTTTGGTGGATTACATATAGAAAACTGGCTTCTTTGGTGGGAGCTATATTACTTTAAAGTGGTAGGTGAACTTCAGCAGGTGCTATATTTGGTAGGTTTATCCATGCCATTCTCTCTTACTAGTTTTCAATTATATAAGGCAACATAAATAACAAGACTTTTGAGGTTTTAAATATATAATAACATTATGTAAATATTTAAAATTTTGTTGTGAATAGCATCTCTTTACTTTGCTGAGGTTAGGAAGTATCTTACTTTTAGGGTATTGTCATGCATTTTATTTTTCCTACAGTACAGAAATCATGGCCTTAAACATTAAATCCTAATTTCTTAATTAGGTTGTCTACTCAGGCAAAACTGAGTAGAAAGAGACCTTTGAGTATGGATTAATAGTTTTCATAGGTGGGACTCATCGGCTGCATTAAGCAGAGGTCGTAGGGATACTCACTCATGTTGAAAACAAGTTAGGTACTTGGTTTGGGAAAAAATAAAGAGCAGTGCTTGATTAGATAATTAATTACTTTTCTAGTATAGAAAGTTACATGAGCTTATTTTTCAGGACCAAAAAAGTATCCTAAAGCAAATACTGAAATTGATGCTATGGCCATGAACTGAATAATATTTGAGTTGGAAGAAAACGTCAATATCTGTGATTGTTAGTGTTTTTCTAACTGTTTTTCTAACATAGTGTTTTCTATGTAGACTATACTTCTGCACTACTTTCATAACATGAACTTAAAATTTTTTGATTCTTTATTGATGAGGAAATTTACAGATACATTCATATTTGTTCATCTGCTTTAATGTTGTGAACCTGACATTTATAATTGGGGGTACAATTTTAGAATAAAAATAATATTTATTATGTTTAAGTAAGTGTGATAAAGGAATGCCTAGTTGACTCTGCCCTAAGGGATTATTATTTTTTTAATACATTTATTTATTTTTGGCTTCGTTGGGTCTTTGTTGCTGTGCACAGGCTTTCTCTAGTTGTGGCGAACAGGGGCTACTCTTTGTTGTGGTGCACAGGCTTCTCATTGCAGTGGCTTCTCTTGTTGCATGGGTTTCAGTAATTGTGGCACATGGGCTCAGTAGTTGTGGCTTGCAGGCTCTAGAGTGAAGGCTCAGTAGTTGTGGTGCATGGGCTTAGTTGCTCCACATAATGTGGGATCTTCCTGGACCAGGGCTTGGACCTGTGTCCCCTGCATTGGCAGGTGGATTCTTAACCACTGTGCCACCAGGGAAGCCCTGGCCCAAAGGGATTATTTAAGTATAAAAAGATAGATGGAATTGTGTAGATTACATTGAAAGTTAAAACTTCTGTATATCAAAAAAAAAATCCTTAAGTTAAAAGATAAATGTCAAGAGAGTGGCCAAGATGGCAGAATAAAAAGACCCTGAGCTCACCACCTCTCATGAGCACACCAAAATCACAACTATCTGCATAACAGTCACCGATAAAAAAGATGGGAATCTACCAGAGAAAATCTACAGCTAAGGACATAAAGAAGGAAACACAAGACCAGTAGGAGGGGTGGACTCATGATGTAATCAAATCCCATACCACCCAGTGGGCGACCCACAAACTGGAGAATAATTATATTGCAGAGGTTCTCCCACAGGAGTAAGAGTTCTGGACTCCACGTCAGGCTTCCCATCTCAGGAGTCTGATACTGGGAAGACGAGCCCCCAGAGCATTTGGCTTTGAAGGCCAGTGGGGGCTTAATTGCAGGAACCCCACAGGACTGGGGAAAATAGAGACTTCTCTTAAAGAGTGCACGTAAAATCTCATGCACACCTGGACACAGGGCAAAAGCAGTAAGTTGATAGAAGCCTGGGCCAGACCTACCTGCTGGTCTTGGAGAGTCTCCTGGAGAGGTGGGGGGTGGCTGCATCTTACCCTGGGGACATAGACACTGGTGGTAGACATATTGGGGAACGCTGTTGGTGGCTGACATGTTGGCTCATTAGCTCCAAGACCTGGCCCCATCCAACAGCATGTAGGTGATAGTGATAGGACACCTCAGGCCAAACAACTAACTGGGCAGGGATGCAGCCCCACTCATCAGCAGACAGGCTGCCTAAAGACTAAAGAGCCTACAGCTGCCTCTGGGCTCACCCCTAGACATGGTCTTCTCACCACAGGGGCAAGACCCAGATCCACCCACAAGTAGACAGGCACTGGCCCCTCCCATTGGGAAGCCAGACCAAGCCTCTAGACCAGC
This sequence comes from Delphinapterus leucas, assembly GCF_059928025.1. NCBI lineage: Eukaryota > Metazoa > Chordata > Mammalia > Artiodactyla > Monodontidae > Delphinapterus > Delphinapterus leucas. The sequence goes on from NC_143135.1 coordinate 39,009,639, forward strand.
CTCAACCAACAGGGAGCAGACACCAGAAGCAAGAAAACTATGATTCTGCAATGCAGGCCAGACACTACCTGTGATCAGCTGGGTCCTGGCTTGGCCCACTGGCAGGCCAACACAACCTTTGCGACACTCCGGACCCCGTACTCAACTGTGTCAGGAACTGACATCCCACCACCCCCAATAATCTGAAACAAGCTCTGGGATCCCTGGGCCCTGAAGCCAGACTCCACGAACCAGCTCTGCCTGCCAGTAAGCAGGCACTAACCCCAGGGTCTGGCTTCACCTTCCAGTGGGTGGGCAACAGCCCCAGAGTCTTCGGGACCATGACTCTGCCCACCAGTGAGCAAGCACATCTCCGGGGCCATCTAGGATGCTGCAACCAGCCAGCTCATGACCAGGCCCTTCTAAACAGCAGCCAGCAGCACCCACACAGGGCAGGGCCTAGCAAGCAACCTGACTAGGGCCTACCAGACCAGCACAAGAGAAGGACCCATGTATCCCTCTTAGAATGAACCCCTAGACCATATAGTTTGGGTAATGCATATGATGCGTCATACAAAGGGCCACTTCTCCAAGGTCGAGAAATGTAACTAACCTTCCACATACATAAAAATACAAATAGCAGCTTGGACAAAATGAGGCAGCAGAGGAATATGTTTCAGATGAAGGAACAAGATAAGCCACAGAATAACTAAGTGAAGTGGAGATAGGCAATCTACTTGATAAAGAGTTCAGAGTAATTATTGTAAAGATGATCAGAGAACTCGGGAGGAGAATGGGTACACAGAGCAAGAAGTTAGAAGTTTTTTAACAAAGAGTTAGAAAATACAAAGAACAACCAAACAGAGATGAAAAATACAATAACTGAAATGAAAAATACACTGGAAGGAATCAATAGTAGACTAAATGATTCAGAAGGATGGATCAGTGAGCTAGAAGACAGAGTAGTGGAAATCACTGCCACTGAACAGAAAAAAGAAAAAAGAATGAAAAGAAATGAGGACAGTTTAAGAGACCTCTGGGACAACATCAAGCACACTAATATTTGCATTATAGAGGTCCCAGAAAAAGAAGAGAGAGAGAAAGTGCCTGAGAAAATATTTGAAGAGATAATAGCTGAAAAATTCCCTAACCTGGAAAAGGATATAGTCACCCCAGTCCAAGAAGTGCAGAATGTCCCATACAGGATTAACTGAAAGAGCAACACAGCAAGACACATTGTAATCAAAATGACAAAATTTATGGATAAAGAGAGAATACTAAAAGCAACAAGGGAAAAGCAACAAATAACATACAAAGAAACTCTCATAAGACTATCAGCTGATTTTTTCAGAGAAAACTTTGCATACCAGAAGGGATTGGAATGATATATTTAAAGCGATGAAAGGGAAAAGTCTACAACCAACAATACTCTACCCAGTAAGGCTCTTGTTGAGATTTGATGGAGAAATAAAGAGCTCTACAGACAAGCAAAAGCTATAAGAATTTAGCATCACCAAACCAGCTTTAGAACAAATGCTAAAGGAACTTCTCTAGGTGAAAAAGAAAGGGCTACAACTAGAAAAAAGAAAATGACAAAATTAAAAAGCTCACTGGTAAAGGCAAACAAAGAGTAAAGGTAGGAAATCATCCACACGCAAAATTAGTAGAAATGTTGAAAGACAAAGGTAGTAAAATAATCTGTATCCACAATAAGTAGTTAAGGAACACACAAAGCAGTTAGATGTAAATATCAAAAAACATTAATTGTGAGGGGAAGAGAGTACAAATGCAGGATTTTAAAATGCATTTGTAATTAAGAGAGCAGCAACTTAAAACAATCATGTATACATATAAACTGCTCTACAAAAACCTTATGGTAACCACAAACTAAAAATCTATAATAGATATACACACAGAAAAGAAAAAGGAATCCAAACATAACACTAAAGATAGTCATCAAATCACAAGAGAAGAGAACAAAAGAAGAAAGGGAAAAAAAGGCCTACAAAAACAAATCCAAAACTATTAACAAAATGGCAATAAGACCGTACATATTGATAACTACCTTAAATGCAAATGGACTAAATGCTCCAACCAAAAGATATAGACTGGCTGAATGGATACAAAACCAAGATCTATATATTTGCTGCCTACGAGAGACTCACTTTAGATAAAGAGACATATGCAGACTGAAAGTGAGGGGTTGGAAAAAGGCATTCTACACAAATGGAAGTCAAAAGAAAGCCAGAGTAGCAATTCTTATATCAGACAAAATAGACTTTAAAATAAAGACTGTTACAAGAGACAAAGAAGTACACTACATAATGAACAAGGGCTTAATCCAAGAAGTTATAACAATTGTAAATATATATGCACCCAACAAAAGAGAACTTCAATATATAAGGCAAATATTAACAGATATAAAAGGAGAAACTGACAGTAACACAATAATAGTAGGGGACTTTAACACCCCACTTACATCAATGGACAGACCTTCCAGGCAGAAAATCAATAAGGAAACACAGGCCTTAAATAACACATTATACCAAATGGACCTAATTGATATTTATAGAGCATTCCACCTGAAAGGAGCAGAATACACATTCTTTTCAAGTGCACATGGAATATTCCCCAGGATAGATCACATGCTAGGCCACAAAACAAGCCTTGGTAAATCTAAGAAAATTGAAATCATAGCAAGCATCTTTTCTGCCACAGTGCTATGTGACTAGAAATCAACTACAATCAAAAACTGCAAAAAACACAAACAAGTGGAGGCTAAACAATATGCTACTAAACAAACAATGGATCACTGAAGAAATCAAATTGGAAAAAAATACCTAGAGACAAATGAAAATGAAAACGTGGTGATCCAAAACCTATGGGACGCAGCAAAAGCAGTTCTAAGAGGGAAGTTTATAGCAATACAAGCTTACCTCAGGAAACAAGAAAAATCTCAAATAAACAACTTAACTTACACCTAGAGCAACAAGAGAAAGAAGAACAAACAAAACCCAAAGTTAGTAGAAGGAAAGAAATCATAAAGATCAGAGCAGAAATAAGTGAATAGAGATTTTTTAAAAAAGTGGAAAAGATCAATGAAACTAAAAGCTAGTTCTTTGAAAAGACAAACAAAATTGATAAACCTTTAGCCAGACTCATCAAGAAAAAAAAGGGAGAGGACCCAAATCAATAAAATCAGAAATGAAAAAGAAGTTACAACTGACACCACAGAAATACAAAGGATCATAAGAGACTACTATGAGCAACTATACACCAATAAAATGGACAACCTAGTAGAAATGGGCAAATTCTTAGAAAGGTACATTATCCCAAGACTGAACCAGAAAGAAATAGAAAATATGAGCAGACCAATTACCAGCACTGAAATTGAATCAGTAAATTAAGAACTCCCAACAAACAAAAGTCCAGGACCCAATTGCTTCAAAGGTAAATTTTACCATACATTTAGAGAAGAGTTAACACCCATCCTTCTTAAACAATTCTAAAAAATTGCAGAAGAAGGAACACTTCTGAAATCATTCTATGAGGTCATCATCACCCTGATACCAAAACCAGACAAAGATATCACAAAAAAGAAAACTACAGGCCAATATCACTGATGAACATAGATGCAAAAATCTTCAACAAAATGCTAGCAAATTGACTCCAGCAATACATTAAAAGGAGCATACGCCATGATCAAGTGGGATTTATCCCAGGGATGCAAGGATTTTTCAATATCCGCAAATCAATCAACATGATACACCACATTAACAAATTGAAGAATAAAAACCATATGATCATCTCAACAGATGCAGAAAAAGCTTTTGATGAAATTCAACATCCATTTATGATAAAAACTCTCCAGAAAGTGGGCATAGAGGGAAGCTACCTCAACATAATAAAGGCCATATATAACAAATCCACAGCTATCATCTCAATGGTGAAAAGCTGAAACATTTCATCTAAGCTCAGGAACAAGACACGGCTGCCCACTCTCGCCACTTTTATTCAACATAGTTTTGGAAGTCCTAGCCACAGCAATCAGAGAAGCAAAGGAAATAAAAGGAATCCAAATCGGAAAGGAAGAAGTAAAACTGTCATTGTTTGCAGATGACATGATACTATACATAGAAAATCCTAAAGGTATCACCAGAAAACTACTAGAGGTCCTCAATGAATTGGGTAAAGTTGCAGGATACAAAATTAACATACATAAATCTGTTGCATTTCTATACACCAACAATGAACTATCCAAAAGAGAAATTAAGGAAACAAAACCGTTCACCATCACGTCAAAAAGAATAAAATCCTAGGAATAAACCTACCTCAGGAGGCAAAAGACCTGTACTCTGAAAACTATAAGACGCTGATGAAAGAAACTGAAGACCACACAAACAGATAGAAAGATATACCATGTTCTTGGATTGGAAGAATCAGTGTTGTTAGTGACTGTGCTACCCAAGGCAGTCTACAGATTTAGGGCAACCCCTGTCAAATTACCAATGGCATTTTTCACAGAACTGGAACAAAAAATTTTTAAATCTGTATGGAAACACAGAGGACCCCAAATAGCCAAAACAATCTTGAGAAAGAACAGAGCTGGAGCAATCAGGTTCCCTGACTTCAGACTATACTACAAACTACAAAACGGTATGGTACTGGCACAAAAACAGACACATAGATCAGGGGAACAGAATGGAGAGCCCAGCAATAAACCCATGCACTTATGGTCAGTTAATCTATGACAAGGAGGCAAGAAAATACAATAGAGAAAAGACAGTCTCTTCAATAAGTGGTGCTGGGAAAATTGGACAGCTACATATAAAAGAATGAAATTGGAACATTCTATAACACCATATACCAAAATAAACTCAAAATGGATTAAATGTAAGACTGGATACTACAATACTCACAGAAGAAAACATAAGCAGGCCACTCTTTGACATAAATCATAACAATATTTTATTGGATCTGTCTCCTAGAGTAATGGAAACAAAAACAAAAATAAACAAATGGGACCTAATTAAACTTAAAAGATTTGCGTGGCAAAGGAAATCATAAACAAAGTGAGGAATTCCCTGGTGGTCCAGTGGTTAGGATGCTGCGCTTCCACTGCATGGGGCATGGGTCCGATCCCTGATCAGGGAAGTAAGATCCTGCATGTTGCACGGTGAGGCCAAAAAAAAAAAAAAGGAAAAAGAAAAAGAAGAAAAGTCAACCTACAGAATGGGGAGAAAATACTTACAATGAGATTGACAAGGGATTAACCTCCAAAGTATACAAAAAGCTCATACAGCTCAATATCAAACAAATAACCCAATCAAAATATGGGCAGAAGATCTAAATAGACATTTTTCCAAATAAGACATACAGATGGCCAACAGGCACATGGAAAGATTCTCAACATCGCTAATTATTAGAGACATGCAAATTAAAACCACAATGAGGTATCACCTTATACAGGTCAGAATGGCCAAGATGAAAAAGTCTACAAATAATGCTGGGGCAGGTGTGGAGAAAAGCGAACCCTCCTGCACTGCTGGTGGGAATGTAAACTGGTGCAGCCACTATGGAGAACAGTATGGAGATTTCTTAAAAAACTAAAAATGGAGTTACCATGTGGTCCAGCAATCCCACTCCTGGGCATATATGCAGAGAAAACTCTAACTTGAAAAGATACGTGCACCCGAATGTTCACAGCAGCACTATTTACAATAGCCAAGACATGGAAGCAACCTAAATGTCCATCAACAGATGAATGGATGAAGAAGTGGTATATATACGCAATGAAATATTACTTAGCCATAAAAAAGAATGAAATAATGCCATTTGCAGCAACATGGATGGACATAGAGATTATCTTATTAAGTGAAGTAAGTCAGACAGACAAAGACAAATATCATATATTGCTTTATGTGGAATCTAAAAAAATTATACAGATCAACTTATTTATAAAACAGAAATAGACTCACAGACTTAGAAAACAAACTTATGGTAACCAAAGGGGAAGGAGGGGATAAATTTGGAATTTTGGATTATCAGATACAAACTACAATATACAAAATAGATAAACAACAAGGACTGACTGTATAGCACAGGGAACTATATTCAGTATCTTGTAATAACCTATAATGGAAATGAATCTGAAAAGGAATATATATATATGTATATGTGTATATATATATATATATATAATTGAATCACTTTGCTGTACACCTGAAACATTGTAAATCAACTATACAATAGTTGAGAATAAAAAGAGAATAAGAAAATAAAAAAATAAATAAAGGCATTGGAAATTATAAAAGATAAATGTCAAATTGTGATAAAATATTTGCAGCAGATATGATAAACAAAGAATCCTTACTTTGAAAATAATACTAAAGGAAAAACTGGACAAAGGACATCATTAGAGGAATTACACACACAACTAAGATTATATATAGCGAATGAAAGTGAAAAATTGGTCATTCTCACCAGCGATCAAATCATTTCAAAGATAAATAATAATGAAACACTATTTGCTGAGTATCAGTTTTTTAGCAACAATAATGCTCTCCAGGGTATGGTAAGATGGAGACTCTCCTGAACTGCCAATATTAATGGAAATTGGTACAACTTTTGGAAAGCAGTTATTTTTAAATTATTATTTATACAGTTTGACCTAGTTTAATCTCATTTCTAGGAATGGGCTTAAAATGTTAGCCAGAGATAACATCAAAGTTTTGTGTACAAAGATACTAATCATAACATTTATTATTATGGGAAAAGTGAAAAGCATTCTAAATGCTCAACAGTAAGGAAATAGTTATTAGGTGGAACCATATAAAAATGCTGATATATTTGATTGTTATTGATATGCATAAATATCAGTTTCATATTATTCAACCTAATGCATGACATTATGGTTTATTGTATGATGGAATTTCATGTAGCTATAAAATAGTGTTTATAAAGAATCTATAATAAAATGAGAAATGCTCACTACATCTAGTAGACTATAAAAGTAGAATAGAGAACTTTATTAATAGGATAAAACTAATTTTATAAAAGAAAAAGAAATGCATGTCTGTATAAGTATGTGTATATGTGATGATATGGAGAAAATATTATTTACCAAAACACCATTTGGGGAGAGTCCTGTAAGTATTTGGAGAAAATATCTTAATACACTACTTGGAGTGAGGTTTAAGACTCCATGCTGGACGTTCAAGTTCAAAAATCGGTAAACTTCCCTTTTTTTGTTGATTGTCATGATAGATTTGTGTATGTAAATTTGAATATAGGAGGTAGAGAAGAGCTGTACAGGAAGGAAAGAGTGATAGCAGAGCCAGGAAAGGGGAGTTACCTAGGAAGTTGGGGCAGGCTGCATTGAAGAAGAGTTTGGGGAAATAAAAATGTCTAAGATGAATTCTAAATTCATTAGCTGTGGAGAATGCCCACCAAAGACCTAGAGTCTGTCATACAGAGTGAAGTAAGTCAGAAAGAGAAAAACAAATACTGTATGCTAACACATATATATGGAATCTAAAAAAAATGGTTCGGATGAACGTAGGGGCAGGACAGGAATAAAGATGCAGAAGTAGAGAATGGACTTGAGGACACAGGGTGAGGGGGGAAGGGTAATCTGGGACGAAGGGAGAGAGTAGCATTGACATATGTACACTACCAAATGTAAAATAGATAGCTAGTGGGAAGCAGCTGCATAGCACAGGGAGATCAGCTCAGTGCTTTGTGACCACCTAGAGGGGTGGGATAGGGAGGGTGGGAGGGAGGTGCAAGAGGGAGGGGATATGGGGATATATGTATATATATAGCTGATTCACTTTGTTATATAGCAGAAACGGACACAACATTGTAAAGCAATTATACTCCAATAAAGATGTTAAAAAAAAAAGAAAAAAAATCTGCAGTGAAGTCAGCTTACTTAAGCTTTTTTTAATCTTCTCCTCTCCTTTCCTCTTCTCTCTCATCTCCTCTCCTCCCCTCCCCTCCCCTCCCTCACCTTCTCTCCCCTCCCTCCCCTCCCCTCCCTTCCCCTTCTCTCTTTCTCTGTCTCTATCCCTTTCTCTCTCTCCCCCTCTCCTCCCCTCCCCTCCCCTCCCTTCCCCTTCTCTGTCTCTCTGTCTCTGTCCCTTTCTCTCTCTCCCTCTCTCTGTCTCTCTTTCTCTCTCTCTGTCAATTGAGAGAGAGAACTCGAAGGGGGAAGTATGGGGAAAGGAAATATTTTCTAGGAACCCAGAGCCAGCTAATGACGGAGTAGATGTATCTGGGTTACAAATGCACAGAAAAATCAGAGAGACATAATCCAAAATGTTAACGGTGTTTCTCTTGGGTGATGTTGTTTTGTTTTTTCTTCTTGATACTTCAGTTTTGTTTTTTAAGTTTATTACTTTTGTAGTCATAAAGTTATATTAAAAGGTTTCAGTATAAATGATATATACTTTTGCAAGATATATATATCTTACAAAAGCAATTCTCAGACAATACTGTTCTAATGGTTATTAGGATTGCACCAACTAATCCCAAGCAGAAGCATGAAAACAGGTGTAACCCCCAATCTCAAGTTTCAGTTAAAGTAAAACAAACAAACAAAACCCTGTTTCCTAAATGAAAATTGCAAAGACTTATAGTTTCCTACATCCTGTAAAAACTCTGACACTGCTTCAATTGAGGAGCCACCTGATTTTCAGGTGTTCCCTGATACATATCAGCTAAATAAAGCCTTTAGCATATATATGAGTCACTTAAAGAACTTTTTTTTTTTGCATTGTGAAAATATTTCCTCACTAAAGCCTAACATTTATTGAGATGCTATTATGTATCATGTAAAGTGGCAGGTACTTCACATATAATAAGTAATTTAGTCCTCACAGGCTGCATGTCATTATTCTTATTTTACAAATGAGGTAATGAAAAAGTTTAACTTGTCTCAGGTAACCCAACTTGGAAGTGGCCAGCAGTGATAATTCTTTTAGAGTACAAAGACAGTGTTTCCCTGAATTGCATAAGAAGCCAAGAAATTAAGCCATTTAATGAGATTAAAAAGAAGGAGGAGGAGGAGAATAATTACCAACATGTGTAATGCGATAGTATTTTGAAATATAGAAAATTTTCCTTTTTGACAATTCTGTTTTACCTTGCAGTCCTTATACTATTAAAACTAGACTCAGAAGCTGAGATTTTTTTGCCTCGCTGAAGGGAAGACAGAGCTAAGAACCCAGTAAGAAAAAAGAGCCAAATTATTGGCTTTGAATTCCAAGGCAAGCACTATAAAGCTGATAAAAGAGCTAATAACCTAGAGAAGAGAACAGGATTTTGAGCCTCACAAGGCTAAGAGCCCTGGAGATTCAGAGCCTTGAGTTTGTACCATAAGCCACAGAGTGAGGAATGGTTATAACCTTAATGACAAAGAAAATCTTAATACATTTTAGAGAGGCACAATATCTAATAAAAGTCATTAAGCTTGAAGGGTAGAACATCAGAGAGGAGAAAGCTGATGTAAAGTACTTTAACGTTCTCCCTAGAGAAGTCTGGAGATCTGCAGAGGGTCCTCCTTGAATCTGTAGTTGTGTAGTGATTAGTGCATATGTGTGAGAAAACTATTACAGACCAAAGAAAGAACCACTCTAAAGGGTTAGAAGGAACAATATACAGTGATCAAACAGGAATGGGAATAGTTCTAATTTATACCAGCCAGAGTGGAAAACCTCATAATAATTCATATCAGATATCAGATAGTAATCTCAGAAGAGGTTTGCCTTAGTAGGGGGTGCAAAATTAGCCTTAGACTATTTACTGCTTTAGTTCTACCTAGTGACGCTTAAAAGGCAAGACCCAAAGGGATCAAAGTGTTTTCAACTCACTTAGCTATTTCTTAGAACAAAACTCAAGGATATTCATGGGAATACAAAAATACCCAGTGTCCATTAAGGTAAATTGGTAATATCTGGCACCTAATAAAAATTTAACAGAGATGTGAAACAGCAGAAAAGTACAACCCAGCAAGAGGAGAAAAATCAGTCAATGGACACTGACTAAAAAATAACTCCTGTGCGTGAATTAGTAGAAAAGAACATTAAACTATTATGATGATATTCCATATGTTCAAGAAGCTAGAAGAAAGATTTAGCAGAGACATGGAAGATCTTAAAAGAGACACAAATTCAACCACTAGAGATGAAAACTACAGTGTCTGAGATTTTTAAAAAATCCACTGGGTGGGATTAATAACATATTAGACATTGCTGAAGAAAAGATTAATGAACTTAATGGCAGTAAGAGAAACGCTCCAAAATGAAACACACAGAGAAAAAAGACAGGAAATAATGGAGAATCAGTTAGCTGTGGGACAATTTCAAGTAGTCTAATATATGTGTAATTGGATTCCCTGAAAGGGAAGAGAAGTAGGGAAAGAAAAATATTTGAATAAATAATGGGCAATATTTTTTTCAAATTAGTTGAAAATTGTAAGCTTCAAGCACAAGAAATACATTATAATCAAAATTTATTAAAGTCAGTAATAAAGAGAAAATCTTGAAGAAAACCAGAGGAACAAAGACATTTTAGATAGAGAAACAAAGATAAAAGTGACAGCAGACTTCACATTGGACCCAGTGCAAATGAGAAGACAAAACTATCCTTCAAAAATAAAGGTATAATAAAGACTTTTTCATATACATAAAAGCAGAAAATTTATTACCAGTGGACCTGCACTACAAGACATGTTAGAAGGAGATCCTTTAGGCAGCAAGAAAATGATTCCAGTTGGAAATCTAAACATAAACAAAGGAATGAAGAATAAGAGAAACAATAACTGTGTAAGTAAATATAAAATACTTTAATGTTATTATTGAAATCTCTTTAAAAGGCAGTTGATTTTATAATGCAAAAATATGAACAATGTATTGGGGGTTTATAACATAGAAATACATTTATGACAACAATAACATAAGGTGGGAAGAAGTAAACTGTTGTAAGGTGAAATGGGAGAATATTACTTGGAATTAGTCTCTGATAAGTTAAGAATGTATACTACAAACTCTAAAGCAACCAGTAAAATAGTACAACAAAGGATTTTAGTTAATAAGTAACCATAGGAGATAAAATGGATTCATAAAAAGAAATTCAATTCAGAAGAAGTCAGGAAATAGAAAAAAATGGAAAGAATAGATGAGACACATTTTTTTTTAAATTAGAAAGACGGTAGATTGACACCTGACCATACCAATAATCTCATTAAATATAAATGGTCTAAGCACTGCAATTAAAAGGCAGAGTTTGTCATTGTATAGAAAGGCAAGACACAACTATATGTTGCTTACAAGAAACCCACTTTAATAAGTTAGAAGTAAAATGTTTGGAAAAATAAACCATGCTAATGGAGCCAAAAGAAATCTGGAATTGATATTTTAATACAAGACAAAGTAGGTTTCAGAGCAAGGAATATTACTAGGAATAAAGAATGTCAATTCATCAAGAAGACATAACAATCTTAACTGTTTATGCACCTGATAACATTGTCAAAATACATAAAGAAAAAATAGATAAAACTGAAAGTAGATATAGAAATTCAAAATTAGAGTTGGAGGTTTCAACAATATTCTTTCAATAATTGATAGAACAAGTAGATAGGAAATCAGGAAGGATATAAAAGTCTTGAACAATATTATCAACCAACTTGACCTAATTGACATTTATAGAACACTGTACCTAGTAAAAGCAGAATGCACACTGTTTTCAAGTGCACAGGGGATGTTTACCAAGACAGACCATATTCTGGACCAGAAAAGAATTCTCAATGAATTTAAAATGATTCAAATCATACAAATATATTCTATGATCACAACAGACATAAATTAGAAATCAGTAATGGAAAGGTATCTGGAAAATCTCAAATATTTGAAAGCTAGGTAGCACAATTATAAAGAACACATAGGTCAAAAAGAAACCAGAAAGGCAGGGCTTCCCTGGTGGTGCAGTGGTTGAGGGTCCACCTGCCGATGCAGGGGACACGGGTTTGTGCCCCGGCCTGGGAGGATCCCACATGCCACAGAGCGGCTGGGCCCGTGAGCCATGGCCACTGAGCCTGTGCGTCCAGAGCCTGTGCTCCGCAGCGGGAGAGGCCATATCAGTGAGAGGCCCGCGTACTGCAGAAAAAAAAAAAGAAAAAAAAAAAAAAGAGTAAGAAACCAGAAAGGCAATTCTAATGTATTTTGAATGGAATGAAAATTAAAATGCAACATATCAAAATTTGTAGGATGCTGCTCAGTTACTACTTAGAGGGAAATTTATAAGACTAAAAGCCTATTAAAAAACAAGAAAGGGGGCTTCCCTGGTGGCGCAGTGCTTGAGAGTCTGCCTGCTGATGCAGGGGACGTGGGTTCATGCCCCGGTGCAGGAAGATCCCACATGCCGCAGAGTGGCTAGGCCCGTGAGCCATGGCCACTGAGCCTGTGCATCCAGAGCCTGTGCTCCACAACGGGACAGGCCACAACAGTGAGAGGCCCGCATACTGCAAAAAAAAAAACAAAACAAAAAACAAGAAAGGTCTCCTCAATGCTCTATGGTGACCTAAATGTGGAGGAAATCTAAAGAAGAGTGGATAGGGACTTCCCTGGTGGTCCAGTAGGTAAGACTCCATGATCCCAATGCAAGGGCCCTGGATTTCATCCCTGGTCAGGGAACTAGATCCCACATGCATACTGCAACGAAGAGTCCATATGCCACAACTAAGAGTCCGCATGCCACAACTAAGAAGTCCACATGCCGCAACTAAGAAGTCCACATGCCACAGCTATGAGCCTGCATGCCGCAACTAAAAGATGCCACATGCTGCAATGAAGATCCCGTGTGCCACAGTGAAGACCTGGCCCAGCCTAAATAAATAAATATTTAAAAATAAATTAAAAAAATAAAAAAGAGTGGATATATGTATATGTATGACTGATTCACTTTGCTGTACAGCAAGAAACTAACACAACATTGTAAAGCAAATATACTCCAATAAAATTAATAAAAAAATAAACTTCTGAAATCAATGACCTCAGTTTCAACCTTAAGAAATAGAAAATAAATAAATAAAATGAACCCAAGTAAGTGGAAGAAAGGGAATAATAAATATCAGAGCAAGAATCAATGAAATAGAAGAAAGAATAACTATAAGGAAAATGAATGAAACCAAAGTTGGTACTTTGAGAAGATTAATAAAATGGATAACAAGCTAGTCAAAGTGATAAGGAAAAAATAAAAAAAGGCACAAATGACACCAACAGATATTCTAAAGATATTAAAGGGATAATAAAGGAATATTATAAACAACTTTATGCCTATAGATTTGACAGCTTAGAAAAAAGTGGGAAAGTTTCCATAAAAGACACAAACTATCAAAGCTCACTTAAGAAGAGATGAACAACTTTGTTATCTGCATATCTATTAAAGCAATTGATTTTGTAGTTCAAAACCTCAGAAAGGAGCTCCAGGGCTAGATGGCTTCATTGGTAAATTCTATTAAAGGTAGAAATAATACCAATTCTACAAAAACCTTCCAGAAAATTGAAGCAGGAGAAATATTTCTCAACTCATTTTATGAGGCCAATTTTACTCTGCCATCAAAACCACACAATAGCATCACAAGAAAGAAAATCACAGATCAAAATTCCTCATAAACATACATTCACAAATTTTTAAAAGTTTAACAAATAAAATGCAACAACATGTAAAAAGGATAATTAATCATGACCAAGTGGATTTCCCTCCCAGGAATGCAAGGTTGGTTTAACATTAAATATAAATCAATGCTGAGTAACATAAGCAAAAATGGCAGAATAGGAAACTCCCAAAGCACATCCCTCCAGAAGAGCAGTGATAAGCTTGCAAAAAATGTCAAACTCAAGTTTTTCAAAACTCTGGAAACTAATGAAAAAGCTTACAGCAGCAAGGGGAACACTTAATCAATTTGTGGTATATATATACAATGGAATATTACTCAGCCATTAAAAAGAATGAAATAATGCCATTTGCAGCAACATGGATGGACTTAGGGATTGTCATACCGAGTGAAGTAAGTCAGACAGAGAAAGAGAAATATTGTATGATATTGCTTATATGTGGGATGTAAAAAAATGATACAAATGAAGTTATTTACAAAACAGAAACAGATTTACAGACTGAGAGAATGAACTTATGGTTACCGGGGGGAAGGGGTGGGGAGGGACAGTTAGGGAGTTTGGGATTGACACGTACACACTGGTATATTTAAAATGGATAACAAACAAGGACCTACTGAATAGCACAGGGAACTCTGCTCAATATTATGTAACAACCTAAAGGGGAAATTAATTTGAAAAAGAATAGATACATGTATATGGATAACTGAATCACTTTGTTGTACACCTGAAACTAACACAACATGGTTAATCAAAAAGTTGAAAAAAAACCCCTGAATCTCGGTAAGAGAGCTTTGTGACACTTTAACTTCCCCTGTTTTCTTCTCACTCTCCTCCACCTTGGTGGAGGCTTTGAAGGTAATAGTACACATTTCCAGTACAGGGACATAGTACCAGATGAGCAGAATGGACATTATTATCAAAGAATTGTGGTTTTGACCTGTCTGGTGACTCCCTGAAGGACCAGCTTAAAGGGCATGCCTTTATTTTGCCCAAGGGAACTCTCCCAGGGCTGAGATGGTAATCCAGGGGAGGGTTGAAAACATTTAAAGGCACACATATTTGTCACTGCCACCTGGGACAAAGTATAGCTGTGGGGCAAGTGGTAAAATAACCAAAAAGCTCAGAGGAAAGCCTGAGACATGAGATGCTTTGGGGAATTAGCACTTTGAAAAGCTCCCACATATTCCTGGAATCTAGAAGGACAAGTATATGTGCAGGGCTAAGCACACAGTCAGAAAATACCTGGTAAGGCCCTAGCTCTCACCTCTGGCTGATTTCTATGCAAGCAGAAAGTGAGAACTAAGGTAGAGTTGTAAACTAACTGGGCTAAATGTTGAAGGCATGCCCCAACACATACAAAAGCCCATTTGCAAAGCCCATTTACATATCCATCATTATAGTATTGTAGAAAATATTTTTACTGCCCTAAAAAGTCCTCTGTGCTCTGCCTGCTCATCTCTCTGCCTTTCCCACAGTCCATCCCCTGGTAACAACTGATATTCTTACTGTCTCCATAGTTTTGCCTTCTCCAGAATGTCATATAGTTGGAATCATACACTACGTACAGTTGACCCTTGAACAATGCAAGGGTTAATTCGAATGTAACTTTTGGTCAGCCTTCTGTATCTGCGATTCCTCTCCAAATGCATATTCAACGAACCACAGACACTGTAGTACTGTAGTATTTAGTATTGAAAATATTTACATATGAGTGGAACCACATAGGTCAAACCTTTATTGTTCAGGAGTCAACTGTAGTCTTTCCACACTGGCTTCTTTCACTTAGTAATATACATTTAATACATATTCTCCATGTCTTTTCATGACTTGGTATTTCATTTCTTTTTAGTGCTGAATAATATTCCATTGTCTGGATGTACCATAGTTTCTTTCTTTCTTTTTTTAAAAAAAATTATTTTTGGCTGCGTTGGGTCTTCGTTGCTGTGCATGGACTTTCTCTATTTGCGGCAAGTGAGGGCTACTCTTTGTTGTGGTGCACAGACTTCTCATTGTGGTGGCTTCTCTTGTTGCAGAGCATGGGCTCTAGGCTCACAAGCTTCAGTAGCTGTGGAACGTGGGCTCAGTAGTTGTGGCTCATGGGCTCTAGAGCACAGGCTCAGTTGTTGTGGCACACGGGCTTAGTTGCTCTGCGGCATGTGGGATCTTCCCAGACCGGGGCTCAAACCCATGTCCCCTGCATTTGCAGGCGGATTCTTAACCACTGCACCACCAGGGAAGTCCTACCATAGTTTCTTTATGCATTCACCTACTGAAAGACATCTTGATGGCTTCCAAGTTTTGGCAATTATGAATAAAGCTACTATAAACATCCATGTGCAGATTTTTTGTGGATATAGGTTTTCAGTTCCTTTGGTTAAATACCAAGGAGTGTGACTGCAGGATTGTATGGTAAGAATATGTTTAGTTTTATAGGAAACTGCCAAACTGTCTACCAGAGCGGCTATACTATTTTGCATTCTCAGCAGCAATGAATGAGAGTTCTTTTTGTTCCTCATCCTCACCAGCATTTGGTATTGTCAGACTTTTGGATTTTGGCCAATCTAATAGGCATGTTGTGGTATCTCATTGTTCTTTTAATTTGCATTTCCCTGATGACACATGATGTTGAACATCTTTTCATATGCTTACTTACTATGTGTATTTCTTCTTTGATGACATGTCTGTTAAGGTATTTGGCCCATTTTTAAATCAAATTGTTTTTTTTATTGGTGGGTTTTGAGGGTTCTTTGTATACTTTTGATAAAAATTCTTTATCAGATATGTCTTTTATGAATATTTTCTACTATTTTTGGTTTGTCTCCTCATTTCTTGACATTATCTATCACAGAGCAGAAGTTTTAAATTTTAATGAAGTCCAGCTTATCAACTGTTTCTTTCATGTAAGGTGCCCTTGCTATTGTATCTAAAATGTCATCACCATGCCCAAGGTCATCTAGGTTTTCTCTTAATTATTGAAGATTTATAGTTTTGCATTTCACATTTAGGTATGTAACGCATTTAGAGTTAATTGTGAAGGGTGTATGGTCTGTGTTTAGATTCATTTTTTTGCCCATGGATTACCAGTTGTTCCAGCACCATTCTTTTTTGGAAGTTAATAAAATCATTTATTAAATTACTAACTTGTATTTGGTCTGCCTATTAACTTTAACTATTACTTCCATTTCAAGACAGAAGCCATACTTATGCCTTAACTTTAGGCACTGAGGACACAGTGATTTGCGCCTAAATATCCTTATATTCTAGAGGAGAGACAGGACATTTAAAAAGAAAAACTTCATAAGACACTTTCTTTTTTAAAATAAATTTATTTATTTTATTTTTTGCTGCGTTGGGTCTTCGTTGCTGCGTGCGGGTTTTCTCTGGTTGCAGCGAGTGGGGGCTATTCTTCGTTGCAGTGCGCGGGCTTCTCACTGCGATGGCTTCTCTTGTTGTGGAGCATGGGCTCTAGGCTCACGGGCTTCAGTAGTTGCAGCACGCAGGCTCAGTAGTTGTGGCACACGGGCTTAGTTGCTCTGTGGCATGTGAGATCTTCCCGGACCAGGGCTTGAACCCGTGTCCCCTGCATTGGCAGGCAGATTCTTAACCACTGTGCCACCAGGGAAGTCCAAGACACTTTCTAAAACAGTGTTTGTGAGGAAGGTGGCATAAGTTGATATAATAGATTGAAATCACGATAAGAGACATTAGCTATGGGGGGTGGTCTCAGTAGTAAAGTGACACTTGATTCAGGGACTGAGTGCCTAGAAGTGCCTTATTAAGTTTGATTCAAAATGAGAAGATATATTAGTCAGGAGCTGAGAGGTGAAGAAAGGCCCTTTGTGGGCAACTGGGAAAGTAGCCCAGACAGAGCCCGGTTACCAAATACCCACAACAGAGTCAAAATTAACACATTTTCTATTTTTTTCAAGACTGTGTGCCATTGACCTAACCAAATGTTGGGTTTGCCGAAGCCCCACCCATTCACAGAGTCTCTAAGAACTTCACCCATAGTATTCTTTGTGTCTGAAGAAGCTTAAGTTCAAGTTGAGGGAGAGAGAATCTGTCTTGCAGTGAAAAGCAAAGTGCAAGGGCTGTTCACAGCTCGGCATGGCAGAATTACTATGCTCTCTTCTCTTAATTTTTTTGGACCTCATCAGGATCTGATCACTAGTGTTGATTAATATATTTCCTGCATTACCTGCTGGAATGCCCCCGCTCCGCCATTTTTAACCATATTTAAGCTGCCTGCCAGCACCATTTGTTGAAAAGACTGTTTTGCTTCATTGTATTGCCTTTTTTCTTTGTCAAGGTCAGTTGGCTATATTTATGTTGTCTATTTATGGGCTTTCTATTGGTTTTCATTGATCTGTCTATCTTTTCTTTCACCAATACTACATGGTCTTGATTACTGTAGCTTTATAGTAAATCTTGAAGTTGGGTAGTGTTAATCCGCCAACTTTGTTCTTCCCCTTCAATATGGTGTTGGCTATTCTGGGGTTTTACTTCTTTATATAAACTTTAGAAACAGTTTGTTGATATCCACAAAATAACTTGCTGGGATTTTGATTGGGATTGCATTGAATCTATAGATCAATTTGGGAAGAACTTATATCTTGACAATATTGTTTCCTTATCCATGAACGTGGAATATCTCTTCATTTATTTAGTTGTTTCATATAATGAGTATTAAATGTATATTGTTAGTCATCAGAGTTTTGTAATTTTTCTAATATAGATCTTATACATATTTTGTTTGATTTATAATAAGTATTTCATTCTTTTGGTGATAATGTAAATGGTATTATGTTTTTATTTTCAAATTCCACTTGATCATTGCTGGAAAATAGGAAAGCAATTGATTTTTGTATATTAACATTGTATCCTGCAACCTTGCTATAATTGCCCATTAGTTCAAAGAGGTTTTGTTTTGTTTTGTTTTTTTTGGTCCATTCTTTCAGAATTTCTATATAGACAATGTCATCTGCAAACAAAGACAGGTTTATTTCTTCCTTCCAAGTCTGTATATTTTTTTTCCCTCTTCTTGTTTTATTGTATTATCCAGGACTTCCAGTATAATGTTGAAAAGGAGTAATTAGAGGGAACATTTTTACCTTGTTTCTGATCTTAATGGGAAAGCTTCTAGTTTCTCAAATAGATATTCTTTTAGATATTCTTTTTTTTTTTTTACATCTTTATTGGAGTATAATTGCTTTACAATGGTGTGTTGGTTTCTGCTTTATAACAATGTGAATCAGTTATACATATACATATGTTCCCATATCTCTTCCCTCTTGCATCTCCCTCCCTCCCACCCTCCCTATCCCACCCCTCCAGGCGGTCACAAAGCACCGAGCTGATCTCCCTGTGCTATGCGGTGGCTTCCCACTAGCTATCTACCTTACGTTTGGTAGTGTATATATGTCCATGCCTCTCTCTCGCTTTGTCACAGCTTACCCTTCCCCCTCCCCATATCCTCAAGTCCATTCTCTACTGAGAGATCTGATCATGAATAGGTATTGGATTTTGCCAAATGCTTCTCTGCATCTACTGATATGATAATGTGATATATATTTTTTCTGTTGATGTCATGGATTACATTAATTGATTTTCAAATGTTGAAACATCCTTACATACCTGGGATAATTCCCACTTGGTCGTGGTGTATCAATCTTTTAATATATTGTTGGATCCAACGTGCTAATATTTTTGTTGAGGCTGTTTGCATCTATGTTCATGAGAGATATTGGTCTGTAGTTTTCTTTTCTTGTAATGTCTTCTTCTGGTTTTGATATTAGGGTAATGATATTGGATAAGTTAGGAATTATTACCTCTGCTTCTATCCTCTGAAATACATTGTAGAGAATTGATATAATTTCTTCCTAAAATGTTTGGTAGAATTCACCAGTGAACCCATCTGGGACTGGTGCTTTCTGTTTTGGAACGTTAGTAATTATTATTGATTCAATTTCCTTAATAGATATAGGTGTATTCAGAAGGTATTTTTCTTCTTGTGTGAATTTTGGCAGATTATGTGTTTCAAGAAATTGGTCCATTTCATCTAGGTTATCAAATTTATGGGCATAGTGTTTTTCATAGTATTCCTTTAGTATCTTTTCAATATCCATGGGATCTGTAGTGATGTCTCCTCTTTCTTTTCTTATATTAGTAATTTGTGTCCTCTGTCTTTTCTTTCTTAGTATGGCTACAGCTTATCAATTTTATTGTTTTAAAAAGAAACAGCTTTGTTTTTATTGTAAAATAGTTGATTTACAATGTTGTGTTAGTTTCAGGTATACAGCAGAGTGATTCAGATAAATATTCTTTATAAGATTCTTTTCCATTATAGGTTATTACAAGATATTGAATATAAATCCCTGTACTATACAGTAGGTCCTTGTTGTTTATCTATTTTATATATAGTAGTGTGGATGTGTTAATCCCAAGCTCCTAATTTATCTCTCCTCTCCCCTTTCCCCTTTGGTAACCATAAGTTTGTTTTCTATGTCTGTCAGTCTATTTCTGTTTTGTAAATAATATCATTTGTGTCATTTTTTAAAACATCTTTATTGGAGTATAATTGCTTTACCATGGTGTGTTAGTTTCTGCTTTATAACAAAGTGAATCAGTTATACATATACATATGTTCCCATATCTCTTCTCTCTTGTGTATCCCTCCCTCCCACCCTCACTATCCCACCCCTCTAGGTGGTCACAAAGCACCGAGCTGATCTCCCTGTGCTATGCGGCTGCTTCCCACTAGCTATCTATTTTACGTTTGGTAGTGTATATATGTCCATGCCACTCTCTCACTTTGTCACAGCTTACCCTTACCCCTTCCCATATCCTCAAGTCCATTCTCTAGTAGGTCTGTGTCTTTATTCCCATCTTGTCCCTAGGTTCTTCATGACTTTTTTTTTCTTAGATTTCACACATATGTGTTAGCATACGGTATTTGTTTTCCTCTTTCTGACTTACTTCACTCTGTATGACAGACTCTAAGTCCATCCACCTCACTACAAATAACTCAATTTCGTTTCTTTTTATGGCTGAGTAATATTCCATTGCATATATGTGCCACATCTTCTTTATCCATTCATCTGTTGATGGACACTTAGGTTGCTTCCATGTCCTGGCTATTGTAAATAGAGCTGCAATGAACATTGTGGTACATGACTCTTTTTGAATTATTGTTTTCTCAGGGTATATACCCAGTAGTGGGATTGCTGGGTTGTATGGTAGTTCTATTTTTAGTTTTTTAAGGAACCTCCATAGTGTTCTCCATAGTGGCTGTATCAATTTACATTCCCACCAACAGTGCAAGAGGGTTCCCTTTCCTCCACACCCTCTCCAGCATTTATTTTTTGTAGATTTTTTGATGATGGCTATTCTGACCAGTGTGAGATGATATCTCTTTGTAGTTTTGATTTGCATTTCTCTAATGATTAATGCTGTTGAGCATTCTTACATGTGTTTGTTGGCAATCTGTATATCTTCTTTGGAGAAATGTCTGTTTAGGTCTTCTGCCCATTTTTGGATTGGGTTGTTTGTTGTTTTTGATATTGAGCTGCATGAGCTGCTTGTAAATTTTGGAGATTAATCCTTTGTCAGTTGCTTCATTTGCAAATATTTTCTCCCATTCTGAGGGTTGTCTTTTGGTCTTGTTTATGGTTTCCTTTGCTGTGCAAAAGCTTTTAAGTTTCATTAGGTCCCATTTGTTTATTTTTGTTTTAATTTCCATTTCTCTAGGAGGTGGGTCAAAAAGGATCTTGCTGTGATTTATGTCATGGAGTGTTCTGCCTATGTTTTCCTCTAAGAGTTTTAGAGTGTCTGGCCTTACATTTAGGTCTTTAATCCATTTTGAGTTTATTTTTGTGTGTGGTGTTAGGGAGTGTTCTAATCTCATAATTTTACATGTACCTGTCCAGTTTTCACAGCATCACTTATTGAAGAGACTGTCTTTTCTCCAGTGTATATTCTTGCCTCCTTTATCAAAGATAAGGTGACCATATGTGCCTGGGTTTATTTCTGGGCTTTCTATCCTGTTCCATTGATCTATATTTCTGTTTTTGTGCCATTACCATACTGTCGTGATTACTGTAGCTTTGTAGTATAGTCTGAAGTCAGGGAGCCTGATTGCTCCAGCTCCGTTTTTCTTGCTCAAGATGGCTTTGCCTATTTGGGGTCTTCTGCATTTCCATACAAATTGTGAAATTTTTTGTTCTAGTTCTGTGAAAAATGCCAGTGGTAGTTTGAAGGGATTGCATTGAATCTGTAGATTGCTTTGGGTAGTAGAGTCATTTTCACAATGTTGATTCTTCCAATCCAAGAACATGGTATATCTCTCCATCTATTTGTATCATCTTTAATTTCTTTCATCAGTGTCTTATAATTTTCTGCATACAGGTCTTTTGTCTCCTTAGGTAGGTTTATTCCTAGATACTTTATTCTTTTTGCTGCAATGGTAAATGGGAGTGTTTTCTTTTTCTTTTTTTTTTTTATCTGCAGTATGCGGGCCTCTCACTGCTGTGGCCCTTCCCGTCGTGGACCACAGGCTCCAGACGCGCAGGCCCAGCGGCCATGGCTCATGGGCCTAGCCGCTCTGCGGCATGTGGGATCCTCCCGGACCAGGGCATGAACCCGTGTCCCCTGCATCAGCAAGCGGACTCTCAACCACTGCGCCACCATGGAAGCCCTGGGAGTATTTTCTTAATTTCACTTTCAGATTTTTCATCATTAGTGTATAGGAATGCTAGAGATTTCTGTGCATTAATTTTGTATCCTGCTACTTTACCAAATTCATTGATTAGCTCTAGTAGTTTTCTGGTAGCATCTTTAGGATTCTCTATGTATAGTATCATGTCATATGTAAACAGTGACAGCTTTACTTCTTCTTTTCCGATTTGGATTCCTTTTATTTCTTTTTCTTCTCTGATTGCTGTGGCTAAAACTTCCAAAACTATCTTGAATAATGGTGGTGAGAGTGGGCAACCTTGTCTTATTCCTGATCTTAGTGGAAATGGTTTCATTTTTCACCATTGAGGACTATGTTGGCTGTGGGTTTGTCATATATGGCCTTTATTATGTTGAGGAAATTTCCCTCTATGCCTACTTTCTGCAGGGTTTTTATCATAAATGGGTGTTGAATTTTGTCAAAAGCTTTCTCTGCATTGATTGAGATGATCATATGGTTTTTCTCCTTCACTTTGGTAATATGGTGTATCACATTGATTGATTTGTGTATATTGAAGCATCCTTGCATTCCTGGAATAAACCCCACTTGATCATGGTGTAAGATCCTTTTATTGTGCTGTTGGATTCTGTTTGTTAGTATTTTGTTGGGGATTTTTGCATCTATGTTCATCAGTGATATTGGCCTGTAGTTTTCTTTCTTTGTGACATCTTTGTCTGGTTTTGGTCTCAGGGTGATGGTGGCCTTGTAGGGAGTGTTCCTCCCCCCGCTATATTTTGGAAGAGTTTCAGAAGGATAGGTGTTAGCTCTTCGGTAAATATTTGATAGAATTCACCTGTGAAGCCATCTGGTCCTGGGCTTTTGTTTGTTGGAAGATTTTTAATCACAATTTCAATTTCAGTGCTTGTGATTGGTCTGTTCATATTTTCTGTTTCTTCCTGGTTCGTTCTCGGAAGGTTGTGCATTTCTAAGAATTTGTCCATTTCCTCCAGGTTGTCCATTTTATTGGCATATAGTTGCTTGTAGTAATCTCTCATGATCTTTTGTATATCTACAGTGTCAGTTGTTACTTCTCCTTTTTCATTTCTAATTCTATTGATTTGAGTCTTCTTCCTTTTTTTCTTGATGAGCCTGGCTAAAGGTTTATCAATTTTGTGTATCTTCTCAAAGAACCAACTTTTAGTTTTATTGATCTTTTCTATCATTTCCTTCATTTCTTTTTCATTTATTTCTGATATGATCTTTATGATTTCTTTCCTTCTGCTAACTTTGGGTTTTTTTTGTTCTTTCTCTAATTGCTTTAGGTGTAAGGTTAGCTTGTTTATTTGAGATGTTTCTTGTTTCTTAAGGTAGGATTGTATAGCTATAAACGTCCCTCTTAGAACTGCTTTTGCTGCATCCCATAGGTTTTGGGTCGTCATGTTTTCATTGTCATTTGTTTCTAGGTATTTTTTGATTTCCTCTTTGATTTCTTCATTGATCTCTTGGTTATTAAGTAGTGTATTGTTTAGCCTCCATGTGCTTGTATTTTTTATAGATTTTTTTCCTGTAAGTGATATCTAGTCTCATAGCATTGTGGTCGGAAAAGATACTTGATACAATTTCAATTTTCTTAAATTTACCAAGGCTTGATTTGTGACCCAAGATATGATCCATCCTGGAGAATGTTCCAGGAGCACTTGAGAAGAATGTGTATTCTGTTGTTTTTGGATGGAATGTCCTATAAATATCAATTAAGTCCATCTTATTTAATGTATCATTTAAAGCTTGTGTTTCCTTATTTATCTTCATTTTGGATGATCTGTCCATTGGTGAAAGTGGAGTGTTAAAGTCCCCTACTATGATTGTGTTACTGTCGATTTCCCCTTTTATGGCTGTTAGTATTTGCCTTATGTATTGAGGTGCTCCTATGTTGGGTGCATAAATATTTACAATTGTTATATCTTCTTCTTGGATCGATCCCTTGATCATTATGTAGTGTCCTTCTTTGTCTCTTGTAATAGTCATTACTTTAAAGTCTATTTTATCTGATATGAGAATTGCTACTCCAGCTTTCTTTTGATTTCCTTTTGCATGGAATATCTTTTTCTATCCCCTCACTTTCAGTTTGTGTGTGTCCCTAGGTCTGAAGTGGGTATCTTATAGACAGCATATATACGGGTCTTGTTTTTGTATCCATTCAGCCAGTCTATGTGTATTGGAGCATTTAATCCTTTTACTTTTAAGGTAATTATTAATATGTATGTTCCTATTTGCATTTTCTTAATTGTTTTGGGCTTTTTATTGTAGGTCTTTTCCTTCTCTTGTGTTTCCTGCCTAGAGAAGTTCCTTTATCATTTGTTGTAAAGGTGGTTTGGTGGTGCTGAATTCTCTTAGCTTTTGCTTGTCTGTAAAGGTTTGAATTTCTCCATCAAATCTGAATGAGATCCTTGCTGGGTAGAGTAATCTTGGTTGTAGGTTTTACTGCTTCATCACTTTAAATATGTCCTGCCACTCCCTTATGGCTTGCAGAGTTTCTGCTGAAAGATCAACTGTTAACCTTATGGGGATTCCCTTGTGTGTTATTTGTTGTTTTTCCCTGCTGCTTTTAATATTTTTTCTTTGTATTTAATTTTTGATAGTTTGATTAATATGTGTCTTGGCGTGTTTCTCCTTGGATTTATCCTGTATGGGACTCTCTGTGCTTCCTGGACTTGATTAACTATTTCCCTTCCGATATTAGGGAAGTTTTTAACTATAATCTCTTCAAATATTTTCTCAGTCCCTTTCTTTTTATCTTCTTCTTCTGGGACCCCTATAATTTGAATGTTGGTGCGTTTAATGTTGTCCCAGAGGTCTCTGAGACTGTCCTCAGTTCTTTTCATTCTTTTTTCTTTATTCTGCTCTGCAGTAGTTATTTCCACTATTTTATCTTCCAGGTCACTTATCTGTTCTTCTGCCTCAGTTATTCTGCTATTGATTCCTTCTAGAGAATTTTAATTTCATTTATTGTGTTGGTCATCATTGTTTGTTTGCTCTTTAGTAGTTCTAGGTTCTTGTTAAACGTTTCTTGTATTTTCTCTATTCTATTTCCAAGATTTTGGATCATCCTTACTATCATTATTGTGAATTCTTTTTCAGGTAGACTGCCTATTTCCTCTTCATTTGTTAGGTCTGGTGGGTTTTTACCTTGCTCCTTCATCTGCTGTGTGTTTTTCTGTCTTCTCATTTTGCTTAACTTACTGTGTTTGGGGTCTCCTTTTCGCAGGCTGCAGGTTTGTAGTTCCCGTTGTTTTTGGTGTCTGTCCCCAGTGGCTAAGGTTGGTTCAATGGGTTGTGTAGGCTTCCTGGTGGAGGGTACTGGTGCCTGTGTTCTGGTGGATGAGGCTGGATCTTGTCTTTCTGGTGGGCAGGTCCACGTCTGGCGATGTGTTTTGGGGTGTCTGTTGTCTTATTATGATTTTAGGCAGCCTCTCTGCTAATGGATGGGGTTGTGTTCCTGTCTTACTAGTTGCTAGGCATAGGGTGTCCAGCACTGTAGCTTGCTGGTCATTGAGTGAAGCTGGGTCTTGGCGTTGAGATGGAGATCTCTGGGAGATTTTCGCCATTTGATATTATGCAGAGCTGGGAGGTGTCTTGTGGACCAGTGTCCTGAAGTTGGTTCTCCCACCTCAGAGGCATAGCCCTGATGCCTGGCTGGAGCACCAAGAGCCTTTCATCCACACGGCTCAGAATAAAAAGGGAGAAAAAATAGAAAGAAAGAAAGAAAGGAGATAAAATAAAATAAAGTTATTAAAGTAAAAAATAATTATTAAGAAAAAAATTTTTAAAGTGAAAAAAAAAAAAAAGGATGGACAGGACCCTAGGAGAAATGGTAAAATCAAAGCTATACAGACAAAATCACACACAGAAGCATACACATACACACTCACAAAAAGAGAAAAAGGGGAAAAAAAAATATATCGTTGCTCCCAAAGTCCACCTCGTCAATTTGGGATGATTCGTTGTCTATTCAGGTATTCCACAGATGCAGGGTACATCAAGTTGATTGTGGAGATTTAATCCGCTGCTCCTGAGGCTGCTGGGAGAAATTTCCCTTTCTCTTCTTTGTTCACACAGCTCCCGGGGTTCAGCTTTGGATTTGGCCCCGCCTCTGCCTGTAGGTCGCCTGAGGGCGTCTGTTCTTCGCTCAGACAGGACGGGGTTAAAGCAGCAGGTGATTCGGGGCCTCTGGCTCACTCAGGCCGGGGTAAGGGAGGGGTACGGATTCAGGGCGAGCCTGCGGCGGCAGAGGCCAGCATGACATTGCACCAGCCTGAGGCGCGCCATGCGTTCTCCCAGGGAAGTTGTCCCTGGATCACGGGACCCTGGCAGTGGCGGGCTACACAGGTTCCCGGGAGGGGAGGTGTGGAGAGTGACCTGTGCTCGCACACAGGCTTCTTGGTGGCGGCTGTAGCAGCCTTAGCGTCTCTGGGGTCCTCGCTGATCGCTGCGGCTTGCGCCCGTCTCTGGAGCTCCTTTAAGCAGCGCTCTTAATCCCTTCTCCTTGAGCACCAGGAAACAAAGAGGGAAGAAAAAGTCTCTTGCCTTTTCGGCAGGTCCAGACTTTTTCCCGGACTCCCTCCTGGCTAGCTGTGGAGCACTAGCCCCCTTCAGGCTGTGTTCACACAGCCAACCCCAGTCCTCTCCCTGGGATCCGAGCGAAGCCCGAGCCTCATCTCCCAGCCCCCGCCCGCCCCGGCGGGTGAGCAGACAAGCCTCTCGGGCTGGTGAGTGCTGGTTGGTACCGTTCCTCTATGTGGGAATCTCTCCGCTTTGCCCTGTGCACCCCTGTTTCTGCGCTCTCCTCCGTGGCTCCGAAGCTTCCCCCTCCACCACCTGCAGTCTCCTCCCGTGAAGGGGCTTCCTAGTATGTGGAAACCTTTCCTCCTTCACAGCTCCCTCTCAGTGGTGCAGGTCCCGTCCCTATTCTTTTGTCTCTGTTTTTTCTTTTTTCTTTTGCTCTACCCAGGTACATGGGGAGTTTCTTGCCTTTTGGGAGGTCTGAGACCTTCTGCCAGCGTTCAGTAGGTGTTCTATAGGAGCTGTTTCACATGTAGTTGTATTTCTGATGTATTTGTTGAGAGGAAGGTGATCTCCGCATCTTACTCCTCCGCCATCTTGAAGCTCCTCCCATTTGTGTCATTTTTTAAGATTCCACATATAAGTGATATCATGATAAATGTCATGATATTTGTCTTTCTCTGTCTGACTTACTTCACTTAATATGATAATCTCTAGGTCTATCCATGTTTGCTGCAAATGGCATTATTTCATTTTTTTATGGCTGAGTAATATTCCCTTGTATATATATGCCACATCTTTATTCATTCATCTTTCGATGGACATTTCAGTTGCTTCCATGTCTTGCCTATTGTAAATAGTGCTGCTATGAACACTAGGGTGCATGCATCTTTTTGAATTAGTTTTCTCTGGATGTATGCCCAGGAGTGGGATTGCTGAATGATATGGTAACTCTATTTTTAGTTTTCTTAATGAACCTCCATACTGTTCTCCATAGTGGAATCAGCTTTTGGTTTTATCGATTTTCTCTACTTACTTCCTGTTTTCAATTTCTTTGATTTCAACTTTAATTTTTATTATTACTGTACTTCTACTTACTTTGGATTTAATTTGCTCTTCTTTTTTCTAGTTTCCTAAGGTGGAAAATTAGATTATTGATTTTAGATTTTTCTTTTTTTTCAAATATGTGCATCTGCTGCTACAAGTATCCCTCTAAGCTTTCATTGTATCCCACAAATTTTGATAAGTTGTGTTGTCTTTTTTCCAGCTTTATTGAGGTACAGTTGACATACAACACTGTATAAACTTAAAATAAACAGCATAATGATTTGACTTACATACATCATGAAATGATTACCAAAATAAGGTTAGTGACTATCCATCATCTCATATAGATACAGAAAAAAAGAAAAAAATTTTTCCCTCTGATGACAACACTTGGGATTTACTCTCTTAACAACTTTCTTACATATAATTTAGCAGTGTTAATTATATTAATCATGTTGTACATTACATTCCTACCACTTGTTTCTCTTATAACTGGAAGTTTGTACCTTTGACCATCTGCCTCCAATTTCCTCTTTTCCCAATTCCCTGCCTCTGTTACCCACAAATCTGATCTATTTTTTTATGAGTTTGTTTGTTTTTGAAGTATAAGGAGACCTAAAACACTATGATAGTTCTTGGTGAACAACATAGTGATTTGATATTTCTATATATTACAAAATGATCACCACAGTAAGTCTAGTTACCATCTGTCACCTTACAAAGATATCAAAGTATTATTGACTATATTACCCATGCTGCACATTTTATCCCCATGACTCATTTATTTTGTAACTGGATGTTTGTACCTCTAAATCTCTCTCACCTATTTCATTCATCTTCCTATCTTTTCCCCTCTGGATGCCACCTGCTTTTTCTCTGTATCTATGACTCTTTGTGTTTTGTTATGTTTTCTCATTTATTTTGCTTTTTTTAGATTCCACATATAAGTGAAATCATACAGTAGTTGTCTTTCTTTGTCTGACTAATTTCACTTAGTATTATACCCTCCACCCATGTTGTCACAAATGGCAAGATTTTTTTCTTTTTGATGGCTGAGTAATAATTCCATTGTGTGTGTGTGTGTGTGTGTGTGTGTGTGTATCTCACATGTTCTTTACCCATTCATGTATTGATGGGCATTTAGCTCGTTTCCACATCTTGGCTATTGTAAATAATCCTGCAGTGAACATAGGGGTGCACACATCTTTTGAAATTGCTGTTTTCATTTTCTTCAGGAAAATGCCCAGAGGTGGAATTGCTAGATTGTATGGTAGTTCTACTTTTAATTTTTTAGGAAACTCAATACTGTTTTCCATAGTGGCTGCACCAGTTTAAATTCCCACCAACAGTACACAGGGGTTCCCTTTTTCTCCACATCCTTGCCAATACTTGTTATTTGTTGTCTCTTTGATAATAGCCATTCTAAACAGATGTGAGGGGATATTTCCTTGTGGTTTTGATTTGCATTTTCCTGATGATTAGTGATGTGGAACATCTTTTCATGTGCCTGTTGGCCATCTGTATATCTCCTTTGGAAAAATGACCATTTTTAGAATTGAGGGTTTTTAAAAAATTAATTTATTTGGTTGCACCAGGTCTTAGCTGTGGCAGGTGGGCTCCTTAGTTGTGGCAGGTGGGCTCCTTAGTTGTGGCATCTGTGAAATCTTTGTTGCAGCATGCATGTGGGATCTAGTTCCCTGACCAGGGATCAAACCTGGGCCCCCTGCATTGGGAGTGCGGAGTCTTATCCACTGCACCACTAGGGAAGTCCCCGAGTTGTTTGTTTTTTTGATGTTGAGTTGAATTAGTTCTTTGTATATATTGGATATAACCCCTTATCAGACATACGGTTTGCAAATATCTTCCCCCGTTCTGTAGGTGTCCTTTTCATTTTGTTGATCATTTCCTTTGCTGTGCAAAATCTTTTCAGTTTGACGTAGTCCCATTTGTTTATTTTTGGTTTTGTTTCCCTTGCCTGAGGAGATATATCCAAAAAAATATTGCTAAGACCAATATCAAGGAGACCACGCCTTTTTTTCCCCCCTGGGAGTTTTATGGTTTCAGGTCTTACATTTAAGTCTTTAATCCATTTTGATTTATTTTTGTATAGGGTATGGGAAAGTAGTTCAGTTTGATTGTTTTGTATGTAGCTCTCTAGTTTGCCCAACACCATTTATTGAAGAGGCTGTCTTTTCTTCATTATGTATTCTTGTCTCCTTTGTCATAGATTAATTGGGTTCATTTCTGGTTTCATTGATCTATTTGTCTGTTTTTGTGTCATACCATACTGTTTTGGTTACTGAAGCTTTGTAGTATAGTTTGAAATCAGAAAGCATGACACCTCCAGCTGTGTTCTTCTTTCTTAAGATTGTTTTGGGTATTTGGGGTCTTTTGTATTCCAACACATATTTTAGAATTATATTTTCTAGTTCTGTAAAAAGTGCCACTGATATTTTGATAGGGCTTGCTTTGAATCCGTAGATTGCCTTGGGTAGTATGGTCATTTTAACAATATTAATTATTTCAGTTCATGAGCACAGCATATCTTTCCATTTGTTGGTGTTGTCTTCAACTGCTTTCATCAATGTCTTATAGTTTTCCGAGTATGGTCTTTTACCTTCTTAGTTAGATTTATTCCTATGTATTTTATTCTTTTTGATGCAGTTATAAATGGGATTGTTTTCTTAATTTCTCTTTCAGAATATCATTAATTTTTGAATGTTAAACTAATCTTGAATTCCTACTTTGTCATTACCAATCATCCTTTTAATGTATTGTTGGATGTGATTTGCTATTATTTTGTGAAGGATTTTTGTATTTATATTCATGGAGGATATAACTGCAAAAAGACAAAGAGGACATCTTGAAAGAAACTGAATGGAAAAACCACCTTACTTGTAGAGGAACAAGAATAAGAGTAATATTGGGCTTCTCTTCACAAACCACACAAACAAAAGAATAGAGTGAAATATCTAAAGTGTTGAAAGAAAACCCTTTACCAATCTAGAATTCTGTATCCAGCAAAATTGTCCTTCAAAAGTGAAGAAAAATAAAGACTTTCTCAGATAAACAAAAATTGAGGGAATTTGTTGCCAGTAGACCTGCCTTGTAAGATATGTTAAGAGTTCTTCATAGAGAAGGAAAATAGTCAGAAAATGGTCAGAAACTCAGACCTACATAAAGAAAGAAAGACTGTTAAAGAAGAAATAAATGAAGGTAAGACAAAACTTTTACTGTTCTTATTCTTAATTGATCTCATAGATAACTGTTCATTTAAAATAATAATAGCAACAATGTATTGGGTGATTGTAGCTTAAGGATAAGTGAAATGAATGACAGTGTTGTTATAAAGGACAGAATGGAGAAATTGGGAATACTCTAAGTTACCTGCACTATCTGCAAAGTGTTATAGTGTTATTTGTTATCATAGAGGGCTTTCTTGACTACCCTATATAATATATTAACCACCCTCATTCTTATCCCTGGCCTGTACCCTTACCTTGCATTTTAAAAATATAGCTCTTACTATCTCCTAACATGTTATATATTTATTTATTGGCCTGAGAATCTTTCCACTCTAGAATATAAATTCCATGAAAGCAGGGAGGGACTTTACTCATTGTGGCATGCAATAGGTGCTCAATAAATATTTATAGAATTAATAAATGAATGAAGGATGAATGAATTATCTTAGATTAATCAGTATTCATCAATTAGTGCTAAAGATATGGATATGAATCACGTAGGTTCCAATATTGAAAGATAGTTTTCTTTTTGCAAGGTGGCGGTGGCTAATAAGTAGGCAATTGGCAGTGTGTGCCATAGGATACAATGTCAGTATCTTCTGTCAGTTTTCAGAAGAGAAAATATAAAATACACACAGCCAAGCAATACATGAAAAGATAATCAGAGAAATGAAATTAAACATTAACGATATACTATTTGTCATCAGATTGACAGAAGGAGAACAAAGAGACTAATGCAGAAAAGGATGAGAGGAAATGAGCATTCTTATATGTTGCTAATGGGGGAGTGAATTGCTACAACTTTTTGGAAAGTTATCAGATAGTATCTACTGAATTAAAATACACAATTTTTAAAAAACCGATAGTTCACTTTTGGAAATCAAGCAGCAACAAAAGCGACAATAATAAAGGATATTTATTGCAGCATTTTTATGGTATTAAAAAATTATAAATAATTTGTATGCTCATTAATAGGGGTAGGGTTATAAATAATTGTAGTATATCCAGCTATAATATATGCAGCTATTAACAGAATACATTTGATCTAAATCTGAAGGAATGTCTGTGCATTGTTGTGAAAGCAAATTGCAAAGTAATGTAAATAGCATCATCTAATTTTTCTCACAAATATCGTAGACTATATATATTCAATATACATTTATGTGTATATGTTTAAACATGAAGAAAGATACGAAAAATATATGGAGATTATTAATCTCAGGGAGGTGGGAATGAGAAGTTTAGTTTTATTAACTTTTTCCCAATGATCTCAATATTATCCCACTAGTTATAATGAATATTATCATGCTTATTGTTTTTAAAACTTAACAAAATAAATTTGAAAATTATCCAGACATCAGAATATAGAAGCTAAGCATGACCATCAAAGTAACTTAGTTGTTAAACAGTTAGGTGTGATTCAGTATAAATAAGAATACTGTATGAAAAAGAATAAACGACCTAATCTTCCTATTGTGACATTTTGTGAAACCACAGATCAATCTTTTTCTAGAAATAGTGCCCAGTTCCAGGCTCTACAATTTTAGAGAGATATTAAGAACTCAGAGAAGACAACTGTATTATAAAATTTTGATTATTGGACATATAAAATGAGACTAATAGTAGATCTAAACTATATGACATCTAGAATAAGGCTAATACTGTCTACAACTAACTGAATACTTATTGCCAGTCCATAATAGTAAGGAATGTTTTTTGGCTACATTGTCTTAAGCAGTAAAAACAGTTACTTATTTCACATAATAGTAAGTCTGGAGCTTGAAATTTTATAGCAATTCAGTGATGTTATTAAAGTCTTAGACTCTATTCTTTTCCCTACCTTTTTCATTATTCTTTGAACATTTATTCATTTTACAAATATTTATGGAGTACTTGCTATGTGCCAGGAACAGTTCTAGTTGTTTTTGAATTTTTTTTTTTTTTTCCGGTACGCAGGCCTCTCACTGTTGTGGCCTCTCCCGTTGCAGCTATTAACAGAATACATTTGATCTAATGTCCGGAGCAAAGGCTCCGGACGCCCAGGCTCAGTGGCCATGGCTCACGGGCCCAGCCGCTCCACGGCATGTGGGATCTTCCCGGACCAGGGCACGAACCCATGTCCCCTGCATCGGCAGGCGGACTCTCAACCACTGCGCCACCAGGGAAGCCCTGTTTTTCAATTTTTGAATTACCTTTTTCATCTTTGTATGTATGTCTCATGATTGTAAGATGGTTCTTGCCACTCTAGGCATCACAGCCACATTTAAAAAAAGAAAGCTGGGAGGTGGAGTGACAACAGGTCTTTTCTTCAGGAGGCTCTATCCTTTCATTTGGGGGAAGAAAACTTTCTCAGAAGCGCTCAGAAAGTAGAATGAAAAGTAAAGAAAAAGTAAGCATTTTAGACAATCCTTTTAGAAGTACCAACATCTGACCAATAGCGCCATTCCAGAAAGAGAGGATACAAAGTGGAGTAGGATAGAAAAAGAAGTAATACAAGAAAAATGTCCAGAACTGAAGGTCATGAATTTTCAGATTGAAAGAGCATCCAGGTGCCCAGGACAATGAATGGAAAAAGATCCACACCAAGGTAAATTATTGTAAAATTTTAAAGCAGTAGGGGTAGAGATACGATTACAAAAGCTTCCAGAGAGAAAAAAAAAGCAGGTTGTGTAGGATCAGGAAACAGACATTTCAATAGCAACACTGACGTCTAGAGTACAATGGAGCAATGATCACAAAATTCTGAGGGAAAATGATTTCAATTTAGAATTCCATAGCTAATCAAACTATTAATTGAATGTCATGAGAGATAAATTTTGAGATATGCAACAACTGAAATTTACTTTTTTTTGGGTTTTTTTTGCGGTACACGGGCCCCCTCACCGCTGCGGCCTCTCCCGTCGCGGAGCACAGGCTCCGGACGCGCAGGTCCAGCGGCCGCGGCCCACGGGCCCAGCCGCTCCGCGGCACGCAGGATCCTCCCGGACTGGGGCACGAACCCACGTCCCCCGCATCGGCAGGCGGACTCCCAACCACTGCGCCACCAGGGAAGCCCCTGAAATTTACTTTTCATGTATCCTTTTTGTTAAAGAAGTTACTAGAGAACGTGCTTTAATAAAATAAGTACACTAAGAAAAAGGAAGACTAGGAACCCAACACAAGAAAGCATAAAGGCAAATACCAGGATGACTTATGTAAAGGCATAGAGAGCAATCAGTCTGAATTTGAGGTGAAAGACAGAGTTTCTGTATTATTCAGTGTTCTCCAGAGAAACAGAACTAGTGGGATGTGTATATATACAGAAAGAGATTTATTATAAGGAATTAGCTCACCTGATTACAGAGTCTGACAGGTTGAAAATGTGCAGGGTGCGCTGGCAGGTTGGAGACCCATGAGGGCTGATGCCTCAGTTCTAGTCCAAAGGCCAATAAGTTGGAGACCCAGAAAGGCTGATGTTCCAGTTCAAGTCTGAAGTCTGTCTGCTGGAGAATCTTCTGTTATTCAGAAGAAGGTCAGTCCTTTTGCTCTATTCATGTCTTCAGCTGGTTGGATGAGGCTCACCTGCATTATGGAGGGCAATTTGCTTTACTCAAAGTTAATCTTATCCCAAAACACCTTCACAGAAACACCGAGAAAAATGTTTGACCAATTTTCTGGGCACCATGGCCCAGGAAAGCCAATACATAAAATTAACCATTGCAGTTTCCAAGAAAAATGTTAACCTAATATATTTGACAATTTGGAAAATAATACTTAAAGGCAAAAACATGTGGAAAAAGTGATGATAGTTCCATAAAAAGTAAGTGAATTATTGTAAATAGGTTTTAATAAGGAAGAACAAAAAATATATAAAAGAAATGACATTCATTTATAGTATACTACTTGGCCCGGCCATAAGCAAGATTTACTTTGTGTGATAATGTAAGCATTGACTTGATTTAGGGTAAATGAGTTGTTACATAATTATTTATATTGGGAGGATGGGAGAGATGATATATAAGAATTAAATACTCACCTGCCAAAATAAGAAGACAGATTATGACTAAAATTTTAAATTAAAAAGCAGTTTATGTACAAAGCTTAAATATACTTATAAGCACATTAGTTAGAAATGTGCAGTTAAATACTAAAAGACTTGAATATGAAAAGCCTTAAAGGTGATTGCCTTTGGGCCTTGTGAATGGGGTGAAGAAAGGTGTTACAGAGATCCACTGTTTTGTAATATAAGCTTTTTAGTAAAATTCTATTTTTTACCTTTTTTAAGCATTACTTTAACAAAAATTAAAATTAATTAAAAATAAAAATCAAACTATATACAAGATGACCTAGCAATGCTCCTTTCAGTGATTGTCATAAATAAGTGAAAACATGTATATTCCTAGGTCCTAAAAGAAATCGGGTCTTGGACAAAAAAGGAGTCACATCATATAATTTCACACTAGGTTTAAAAGAAATATGAAGATTTCTGTCTTTCTGATTGAATTTCATTGGAATCTCTGTGTAGAGGCATTCTTAGGATGTCTGCTATAGGGAGATGCTTTTATTTTCTGTAAATGCAGAAGTTGTACTTAGGTTATAGAAATGACTTAGAATGTGTTAAAGGGTGCTACAAACTTGGTAATCTGAAAAAAAATTCTGCAGTTGAATGATTTGTATAAATTATTTTAGAAGCTGATTTATTAAACTATATGCTGGTCTCTTGTCTATATATACATAGTGAATAAGAACAAAACTAACATTAAGACAATCTGATACTCTAGGTCATCTTTATGTACAGCTCTATACTCTCTGGAAAATTGAGATATTACTCCCACTACTTCTAGGTTGTATTTGCCTTTTGTGAATTTGAATGACCGTGCATTTCAATGTATCTGGTGTATCTTTCAGTACATCTGTTGGAATGACTTGTGATGATTGTGAACTGTAAGCTCATGGAATCCAGAGACCATGATTCTTTTTCTTACTCTTCTTAGATCTTAGCACCCAGGCCTTGCACGGTTGGATGTAGCTTGGATAAAATGTTCTCAGTTCTCTCATTTTAGGATTTTTGGTTTACTTAAGGACACCTCAAAATAACTGTAAGCAGTACTAGAGCACTCTGTGTGTAACTATAGAGCTGTAGAATATTGGCTGTTGTATGTATTACTTTGTGTGTGAAATACTAATTGCAAACAGACCAAAAACAAGTTTGCTAATTGCAGGACATAACTTATTAAAGTTTCCAAGATGAAATATTGTACATGTTGATAGAAAAAAAATTTAGATTGCATGCTTTTCCAAATATAGGCACACAGATGAAAGCAGAATGAGAAAGTTCACATTTCAGGTGCTCAGATTTCTCAAATGATAAAAGAGAAATAGTATATTAAATAACTATGCAAAAGTAATTTGTGAAACAGTGGGGAATGTATTAAAAGTAAGATAACTACACAAAATTGTAATAGTGGTGACTGAAATGCTCAAATAAAATTATGGCAAGAAAAGGTTAATGAAATTAAAAAAAAATGAGCAGGCCATGTAACATATTCTCTGGATCAGATCAATATGTCCCTATTCCAGGAAAGGTGGGTTGGTACTTCACTTTCCTATTCCTATATTTGGAAAAATCACAAAATTGCTGACATTCTGGGTCAAAAGATTAAAAACTAAAAGTAAAACAATTGTATTTGATCACCTATCCCACACACATATGTTTGTGGTTTTGTTGATATTAAATAACGTGATTTTGGTGAAAACTTTGAGCATATCTTGCACTTAAAGAGTTTTCCACTGCTGATTACAGTGTATTCCGCTTCCTGCCACCCAGGAAGTCATTGCAATTTTCTCCATTATCATGTCCAGACAGATAATGTATGCTCATAAGGAAACAGTGACAATATTGTCTCTTATTGACTTTGCAAAATTATTTCTTAAACATTAATGGATAAAATGTTATTTAAAAAAGAGAATGGAAGCAAAAACATTGGAATCTCAAACTTAAAATATATGAGATTTTGCATTAGTATTGATTTTGAACACTGACGTCATTTAATAGTTTTCTCCCTATTGTATAGTACATTAAACCTGAGTTTTAAGGGAGGGTAATAGAATTCTGTTGATGATTTTAACAATCTTTAAACTAACATAATAATTTCAAGGACCAAAATGTTGCTAGTTCAAGGTAGTTTCTTTGTTTCTTGTGTTTAAGTGTCATAGGCCTAATATAAATTGTAGTGTTCATGTAAATAATCAACTTACATTAAAATTTGTTTTTAATTGAATAAAGTCAAATACATGAATATATTTCATAATTTATTATAATTTGGAAGATAATTCATTGTAAAAGACATTCAATTTCAATAACAGTATTCACATTCACAGTAAAATACATTAAATTTCAGTAATAATATTCACATGTATAAATGCCTATAGGTTACTAAAAGTTTAATAAAATTTTAAGGACAAGTAATTATCTTCTGTTGCATTTTTCATATTAAACAAAGTTTTAATTAAAAATGTAAATATTTTAATATATTCCAGATTTTTTCTCATTAGATATTTTTCTTAGTTTTTATCATTCAGGTACTCTTACATATTGTAACTGTTGCAATATTGTACCTGTCTTCTCTCTTTGTTTCAAAAATATTTTTTCCATTTTGACTAATTAGAAAATATCAGGAGTAAATTTGGAAAATAACACATCTGGGCAATAGAAGCACTATATTTCTGTTATTTATTAAGCTATATTTATTCTCTGCTGAATAAGAACAGGAAACAACATGGACAATAACCAAAATTAGAATTTATCTAATATCTGTAGTGGATGCCAAATATACAGTTACTGTGCTGACGGCAGGAGATAAATGCCTCATGAAGAAGTTTATTATTAAGATTCATTTTCACTAAATAAAAATACCCAAACTAATATTTAAAAAATTAAACGTTTTTTAAAGTGCCTAGCATGGTGCTCGGTTCAAGAAATAATAATATATCAAAAACAATTAAACATTAAACATCAGTTATATTTTGTGGGGGTTTTTGTAATATAGGCCCATGATTATGACATACAACTTTTAAAATATTCATTTGACATTTTTCAATATATTACTAGATAATACTGTTATTGCCTTGCAGGGTCACATGATTTTTAGTTTTATCACTATATTTTCTCACAATGGTGATGCAGTAGTTAATATAGTTGGTCTTCCCTTGTGTAGACAGCTAACACCTGGCTTACTCAGACTAACACTTTCACATCAATAAGTAAAACTTGGTAGGATAGATTGTCTAATGCACAGATCTTATGCTGTAGTTATAGTGTTAAGAAGTCCTTGTTATTATGAATGTGCATTATGAGTATATTGTACACAGTCCTGGTATGCAAATGTGTAGCATTCAGAGAAGTGAAATAATTCTGTGTTATTATTATCTTTGTAAATTACATCTTAAGAGTTTTTGAGGACTTTATAAAGGCAGTTTTCTATAGTCACAGTCATACAGTATGTGCAGCACAAAGTGTTTTCTTTCACCATTAACAATAACTGAGCCAATGAAAATGCTTTTTAAATATACACCCGGCAAGCAGTTATCTGGCTCTTCGTTCTTACTATCCACAAACCATCTTTTATCGCCTTTTAAGACAGCATATGAAACAGCTTTGTAAACATCTGTTTTTCATTGTTAATTGTCAGGAAAACTGGGGATTTAAAAGCTTCTTTGGAATCCTCTTAATCCTATCAGGAAGAATAAGTTGTATATGTTTATATTTTCTTCTTTAGATTGTTTCTTTATCATTTGAAAAAAATACACACATACTACCTTCATTTATTTTCAAAAAATTATTTTTAGGATTATAATATTTTTATAGCTATTTTGAGGACATTGCTTTGTAGAAATTCATTGAAATTATTAGCAACACAGGCTATACTACACCTAAAAAAGATGCATAATAAATATAGATTTAAATATAGTGTGCCTTTTCAAATAATTTTCAGAGTTTTCTTGGGAATATTCCATTTCGAAATGTGCACTGATAGAAAATAGAAGGAAGAGGTATTTGTTAGCCAAAGAACAGATTAATTTAGAGCTTCAAATCTCTTGCCATATTTAGTCTTTATGAAATACATGCTTTATTTTCATAGGCTTTTTCTGTTCCAATAATCAAGCCATTAATGTCAATGGAGTGTTCCTGGCAGTGATATAATAAGAAGGCTTTTGCAATAATACATTGTGTCTTCCTTCTAAATGAAAAGGGGATCTGTTGCAATAACTAATTTAAAAATATTAAAATTCTGCTCTAGTCGTTTTGAATTTATAATGTAAAAGCAAATGCACCTATCTCTTGAGAACAGAGCATCCATAATTTAATAATTAAATAATACGTAATAACCAATAATTTTTGTTACCTATAAATAAACCTAAGTAATAAGAGTATGGAATACTAAGAGAAGTAGCTGATTGTTAATGAAAACTTTTTTTTCAGAGTGTACCCATTTTTAAAACACTTTATAACCTTTATTAAATTGCTGTCCTTTCAAGCAATTAGAATGCATTGTGGATTTTTCTTTTTTAAAAGGTTTGTACTTTATTAGCTTTTAAACTGGTATAAATTGGAAACTCACTACTCACTATTTATATTTCAGTCTCTGCTTTTCAAACTTGTATTGAAGTGATGTAGAACTAGGCCTTATCACTGCATGTAAAATTAATCAAAATGACATATTGTTGCAGTTTCTATGGCAACCATATCATGATGCTGATGCTCTTAAAAATTTATAAACTATAATCTGAAATATGCTAATTCTAGTGAACATAGTTAACACTTACTTGCTTAATATTCAGTTTAGTACTAAACTTCATCAACTTTGAAAGTAGGTTGATAACATATTGTATATAATTAAAAGAGTTTTTGTATTGAGCTCTTGAGTTTAAATATTTTCTCCAGAAGCCTACTATTCTAGAACTTTAAGTATGACTAAGTGAAGTTTTTCACTTATTATTGTCTTAAACAGACATGAATTAACATGAGGATGATCACTGTTGCAGATTCTCAACATTGTTGTCTTTCCCCATCCCCTCACTTAAAAAATAAAACATTCAAACCTAACACAAAACATCTTGATGCAAACTTAAAAATTCAATAAAATCCAATGAGTTAAGTAATACCAAACATCCAGATACTTGGAACACTGACATAGTTTAGCTTTCATTTGTTTGCCTTTAGGTAGATAATATCTTTATCTTATATGTACGATTATGATACATTTTAGAGACATAAAACTTAGCAAGTTATAGAATAATTTTGCATAGCAATTACATTAAAGACCGATTTGAAGTTATAAAGTTTCTTTTAGAACTCATTTAAAACTAAAATGTATAAAATATGTTGTTTGGAATTAGTTTATAACTATAGATTCTGTTTTTAAATAAAGCTTTTTAAAGAGATATCTTTTGATAAGTTAGAAAAGCTTTTAGAAATGTGATAGTTTGTCAGTTAGTAAAAATATCTGAGGCAACTTAAATAGTATATGCCAAATAAAATGAACTAACATCATGTGTAATTATCAAATGTACTTACACTGAAAAGAATACTTCTGCTGACATATTTGGTAAAAAAAAAATTTTCAGTATATATACAATAGACTTTTAATTAATATTTATTAAGTCAGAAAAGTGAAAAA
This sequence comes from Delphinapterus leucas, assembly GCF_059928025.1. NCBI lineage: Eukaryota > Metazoa > Chordata > Mammalia > Artiodactyla > Monodontidae > Delphinapterus > Delphinapterus leucas. The sequence goes on from NC_143135.1 coordinate 39,050,476, forward strand.
GATAGATCCTTAGTTAATACACTTCTAATTATTTGCTTTGCACATATTAGGCACTCAATAAATATTTAAATGTGAATTAAAAATTTGGAAAACAGCAAAAGTCTTCAACATAAGTGTGATATTTAAAAATACACACATGAAGAAATCCTCTATTTAGAAATGTTAAAAATAGCAATCTGGGATTTGGAAGAAAGATTTCTAAGTAAAAAATTTTAAAATTATCTAATTTAGGCAAATTCAGTTTTTTTAAAACAATGCTAACACATAATAACATATAAAGCGTGAAATTTCTAAGGTAGATTATCAAACTTTTAAAGACTAGTAATATTAGTAAATTATTGTTTTATTGTTTGATATTTATAGTGAGCAGTTTTATAGCATTATTTTTGTGTCCTTTGCTTGTCTTTTATTAGGCAATGAAATGGATCTATATGATTTAGCAAATGCTTCTAGTGTGGCTAAATGTGTAATGAATGGAGTGGTAGTCATCTTAGTGAATTGTAAACCTCAGATTTGGGAAGAGGTAAATGTTTCTTTACACAGAGAGTGGCACACATGAAGGAATGCAAATGCTTTAACAATATTACTCGATGATGAAAAGGTGACATGTTATCTCAGAAGGATGCTATCATGTGGGATACATTGAATTTTAGTGAATAAAATTTATTTCTGTGGTTGGATCATCCTATCACTTCTCTATGTCATATGATTATTCTTTATCATATTTTTCCTTTCTGTGGTTTTTATAATTTTCATGCCTATCTATATAATTATCTAGATCACTTTTAGTTAGAAAAATAATTCTATGTATCATTGTAAGACAAACATTTGGATGACTGATAAAAATTTCACTTTTCATATGGATCTTTTAGTGGCATTAGTTTTGGCAGCCTTAAGCTATAAAACAGCCATTACTTAAATAATCTTTTTCATAAAGCATTTCAAAAATATTAGGTATGGCATTTAAAAATATTAGATCTGATGTATATTTTTGGGGGGAATTGGTAGAGGTTTATAATTTTCTGGTTTCTACCACACTCCTTCTTGTGGTGGTTTTATTTCGCTATATTTTGCCATTGATATTCTATTTATAGTAAAATGAACTGTATATACTGAATAGTGACAACTTCTTGTATGTTGTTAGGATTTGATTTAAAGATCACGGAATTGGTGCCTGACTGCATATGTGCCATGTGTTCCAGTTTCCTAGTCATTGGCCTTTGATCTGATTTTTCTTTGTGAGGTTTCTACCCAGGCTTAGTTTCTGCTAGTTACAGTAGACTTCACATATATATCCCTTCCATTTAAGAGATGAACTGCCAGGATTATGTATGGTAAAACCAAGGTAAAACCTCCTGAGATAAGGCTCGGGGGGCAATTCTTCCATGAGGTTGGCCCATCCCACTGTGACTAAGAAATGAGATGATTTGAAGACTATTACATACTTAAGGTTTTCATAGGGGATTAAAATAGCATTACTTAGCACAGGTGTTTCTGTAATTGGGATTCCCTGGGAAAATTCAGTACTGTGTTCAATAACACAGCTTTCCACACGAGTGGAGGAGCGATCCAATGTTAATTTGCTAGGCTGTGGCACAAAACAGCAGAATTGGGTCTGGCTTGGGGGCCTGTTGCTTCTCTTTGCAAACACATTTCCTTTTGTCCATCATTAGCATTAGGTTGCTGTGGTTCTCTTTATAAAATATATTTCAATTATTATTATTATTATTCTGACCAAACTACTGAAAGGCCCCAGTTGGAGTTAGCAAGGAGTGATTTATAGCCTCATATAGCACAAGACAGTTCCTGAGTGTCCTTTTTGTGGAGATAAACAAAATTCTTCTTCTCCTTTTGTAAAGCGTTACAATTAAACAATGTCTGTGCACCCAGGTAGCAGGGAAATTTCTGAGGCATCTTTGGGACACAGTTCACAGAGGAGGATGGACTTGGAGTGGCCTTGCAGACGTCCCCAAGCCTTGGAGGCAGTGTCCAGGCATAACAAAGAACAACCACAAGTTATTTCAGAATTTAGCTAGGGTATTCTTAAGCCTGGTATTCTTATAATGCAAGACGTGAATGCAGGAGGAACGGTTTGCGGAAAAAGGGTTTGAATAGAGGCACGGGTGGTAAAGTTGAAAATCGCTTATATAAATAACAATCATTATTATTTTACCGAATCCATTGTTAGACAGTCAGAAGGACTGTTTTCCTGAGAAACGGGCGACAATAGAGCTAAGTGTCCAGCCGTCGCGGCAGGCGGCCAGGTTGCCTGAGCACATCTCTCTCCTGCCTGTAGTTCTATTCCGGAATTCCCCTGCTAGTGACCTCGGGTCTAGCCGCGTCCTTGAGTCCCTTTGTCTCGGGCCCCGAGGGTAGAGAGCAAGCGGGAGAGCCGCCCCAGGGAGTACGAAGTCCGAGCTGAGCCGAGGTCGCTGCAAGAGGGAGCTCGGTCCTCACACAGGACCGGAGCGACTGCTATGCCGCTCCGAAGCTGCCTCCACTCCCACCCCCCACCTCCCCCCGGCTACTGCCCTGGGAGTTAGTGCTTGAAGTTCCAGGGCTGCAGCGCCTGCCTCGCAGCTGCAGACTGGCCCGGGGCTTTGTACTTTGCTGGGAGTGTGTTCCTTCGCTCGGTTCCCTGTTACTGGTTTCAGCTAACGGGCAGTTTTAGCCCTTACTCTTTTCAGCCCGAGTCGCGGAGAGCAGGCCTTGCCTTGCTCAGACCGTCCGCTCGAGAGGTGCCCTCCCTTAGCTTCCCTTTAAAGCGGTCCCCGGAGGTCGCCAAGGCTGTAGGGCCGGTGTCATCCGGGTTGGTCTCGACCTCCGAGAGCCGGGCGCAGTCTTCCGCTCGACCTCTAGGTGGCGACTTAGGCACGTAAACAAAGCTAGGCCAAGCCGGATGGTTGGCACCCTCGCGGTTCATCCACGTATCATCCTAGTTTTCCCGCTGCTCTCAAGCGGGCTCAATTGACTGTTAAAGGGACTTGAGTTTAGATGAGGAGTTCGGCCAGAATGGCAGAATGTGTATGTGTCAATGTGTGTGTCTGTAAGTGTGTGCGACCGCGCGCGCGGAGGCGGCGGGAGGTGGTGATAGAGCGGGAACTCTCCAAGGAACCCATTTGAGACGCCGAGGTTCTCCCCCGCATCACCTGAGCCCTCAGGCCAGGCGACCCGGCGGGCTAGGTCTTCCGGACTGCTCTGCAGCCCGAGATGCCGCGACCAGTGTGCAACCAGCAGAGGGACAGAGGGTCTGGTGGCTGCCGCCGGCGGTAAAAGATTTTCTAATCTCGTTTCAATGACACCCACGATTTATGAGTGGAGAGACCTCGAAAATAAAGCCCTGTGTGCTGTGTCCTTCTCCAGGGTGCATGCCGGCTGACCCGATTGGAAGAGGTCCCAGCCGGTGGGGAAGAGAGACACACAGACAGCAAAAGAATAAACGTGCTACAGTCACATAATCTTACCTCCGGGACGAAAGGACACGGTTCCTAGAACTGAGATTTCCATAGCCAGTGTGCATCCCAGCTGTTTCTCCCGTAGGCTCTTTCCTGCCTAATACAGCCTTATGACTAACTTGGACAAGGCTTGAGTTGCCCCCCTCCTTTTTTCCTCCCTTTTTTCTTTCCAGACATTCCCTAAACTCAACCCAGGGCAAATCCAGAAGTCGGTACAGTACAGAGCTTCCATTCAATCATGGGGGGAAAAATCCCGTTTACAGTTTCTTTTAGGCAGATGGAAGAAGTAGATGATTACGGGACTTGGAAGGGTACATGGGGATGGCATGGGGTGTTGGTGGCAGGGAAGCGCGATTTCTCTTAGGTCTGGTGCTGCAGGTAAGGTTCCCAGATTCCAGCTGCTCTCAAGTCGAGCTTCGGTGGCCGGTGAGAGTGGAGGGAGATCCTCGTCTAATTAGAGAGGAGTGGAGGAGGGTGGAGTGGCAGAAAAACTGACCCTGGACAGGCTCCACGGACACATTGTCTTGGTTCGTGTTTGTGCCCGTTCTATGCTGCTGCCTTTGGGAGCCTTTTCAGCAGGGTAGTACGCCCGAGGCTTTTTCTCCCCTTCTTTTTTCCCCCTTCTAAAATGTGTTTAAAGATAAGTGAATATCCTTCTAAAACAAGTTAAAATCTTTCTCTGACTTTCCATTTGAGATGTCAAAAGGATTAAATAAATGGAACTTTATTTGACCGGGGAGTTTAGCCAGAGACTTAACGACATCTCGGGTCTTTGGCCTTATTCTAATTCCATGGTGGTAATTACCCTTCGTTTCTTTAAGTGCAATAGATTTATTGCCTTAGAGACTATGCACAGTTTGATTGAATTATTCATTTTTTTCTTTGGTGTAGACTGCATCTGGGGACTCTGATGTGACGTGTAGATTTTTTTTTCAGGAACAAAGGGAATGTGGAAATGAAAGAGAGAGGGAGAGAGAGGCTGGCAGATGTAATGAGACGCGGTGAAGGTGTACGCAGACTGGCACTCCCACTCCTCCCTTCTGCTCTCACTGCAGCCCTGGGTAACTCGCAGGCTAACACAAACAGCTTTTCTCCCGCAGCCTGCCCTCTGTCACTGTAAGTACATCAGCCTTCTCTTATCAGCATGCAGATTCCAGCCACGCACACCCCTAGACTCGGCTTTGCACCTTAGACAGCAGAAGAACATTTAAAAATTAACTTTCCTAAACCAGGAAAGACATGTCTGTAAAACTTATTTCTTATTTATCTTTATTTTTCTTTGAAAAAAGTTCATGCATTTTTACCACTTTTCCCCACCTCTTTGGTGGCGGTGCTGCAGCTGCTACTGTCGCTACCGCTGTGGTCTTCCCAACAGCATGACGCGCAGATTCAAATGAAATTTAATGTTGCTCTCTGTCCATTTAAAGTCCAGGGACAATGCCTGGTCCTTTTGCAAAATGACATCTTAAAGAACGCAGAGCGTTATTCACAGTTTGTTTTTTGCTTTTGTTGTTGAAACACGAGTTCCGACCTCTTTGAGGCAGAGTCCCAAGGGCACTGTTATTTGGGAGTTCGGGTTATTTGGTTACACCAAACTTAAATGAAGTGCGATGGGCTGCTGGAGCGTTGGTGTGTTTGTTATTCCTGTTTAAGGAAATCAATCGCTAAAACTTTTCTCCGGGCCGTAATTAAAGTTTTCAACTTTTTCCTTTTTGGCTTTTTATACTCTTTCACTTATTCTTCGTTTCAGTAAAAGTTCTCATTCCCTGTGTTTTTGAGGTAAAAACATTTATATTTGTACTTTATACAGTACCTATAAAGCCCTTCCTGAAAGAAGTTAGAGACCTTAAGATGAAGTCATGTAGATCTGAATTGTCCTCCCGGCTGGTGTAAGGAGACTTTCAAGGCGAGAATACGAGGTTTTAACAGTCGTTATGATTTTTGCGTGGGTGCTTTAAATATTAACTTCTCGAGCAGAATTTATTGCGTTGCCCTTCCCAAGTTCAGGGGGACCTCTCTCCAGGAACCGAGCGCGCCTTTCCTTTGCCGGTTCGCGCCTCTTCTCTGGAGGTGCGAGGCCAAACTTAGCAAAGGCGAGTTGCCTTTGCCGGTTGTCGTGCGCAGGGACACCCGGACAGCACGGAGGCAGCAATAGCTGCGAGCAGGTAAGTCTGCTCCCACCGGCTCGCCCCTCCTTCCCTCCCTGGTTCCCTGTGCTAGGCGCCCGGGGTTCTTGCGCCGCGCGGGGCTCCGAGCCCCAGGGAAAGTGAGCCCTAGTGTGCCGGGATCTGGCAACGGTGCCTGGGTGTCCTCTGCTCCTTTCGGGACTTCCTGGAGCCCGAAGGCCAGGACAGACCAGGTGGAGAGCCCGGCGCTTCAACACGCTGCAGCGCTCTCTGCCTTGCCCTCTGCTCTGTACTGCGGCGCCTGAGGCTTGAAAGGAAACCCTTAGGGCTCACCCCCGCCCCCAAGGGCCACGTGTCAACCCAGGCATAGCCTGAAGTGCGGCACCGAGACCCCAAACTTTAGTTTCTTTCCTTTAGGGATTAATGTTGTGATTGGCTCGGGGTTCCGCCTTATCAATCTACTTTCGTGTCAGTTTACTAGACAAAATCTAAAGAGGATTCCTGCCGCTCCTTCTCCGAAGGTCCATCGCGGCCCAGTATGAGGGCCTTGGACGCTGGAGATCTTGATAATGTCAATTTTTTTTTTTTTTTTTTTTTGCCTTCCGCCAGCGGCCTGCACCTGGTCGGCGGGGTCAGTCTTAACCCCCAGGTTTCCGAGTGCTGGGTGATTTAAAGAGACGGATGTGCTGGTACTTGCAAAGCCAAACTTACTGCAGCAACTTTGAGGAACCCAAGTTGCGCCCCAGCGTTTCCGTCCTGGATGTTTCACCTCCCTCGGTGGCTCTACCCTGAGGATTCAAGCTTTGGGACTTAAATTACCCCCTCTTCTCTCTGCCCTAACTCTGCAGGCATTTAGGACAGCTCATTCGATTTTGACCTCTTTAGGCTTTTGAGAGATTTTTTGCCCCCTGTGGTTGAGTTCCAGGGCCAGTGAGAGGCTCTGGAACAGAGCGTGGGGCCAGGTCATACTCATTCACAAAAACAAAATTAAATAAAAACAAAATCAAAACCCAGAAAAGATTTGACCCTTCTCTAGGATAGAAACACGGGTCTGGATTTGCCTGTTGGGCCTCTGAGGTCAAGGGGCACTCCTGGGAGTTCTGGGAGCCAGGTCTGAAGGAGCTGGCAGGAAAAGTGCCAGGCATTCTTTTCACTGGACTCTAGGTTCTGGCCTCTCGAGGCAGGTTTTCCAGTCCTAAAAGTCTCTGTGGGTGAAAGGGACACAAGATTGCTGGTTAGGGACTAGCTCTCCTCTCAGCCAACAGTCATCAAATCATTTTAACTTGTAGTCTTCAAGCTTCCAATCCTCAAGCATCATCTTTCCTATTGGGATAGAAGCACAGGGCTGTTCCTTCTGCCCCACTAATCCAAGATGCTCATCCTCACCCTTACTTCTATCCTTTTCCTTCTCTTGTCTGGAGTTCATATGAAACCAAACATGGAGTATACTTTAAGAAGCCAATATATGACTAACAGACATCTCAGCTTGTTCCATATTCTGTGCTTGCTTACTCTCTCCATTTTCTTCAAAGTTAGTGGAACAAAGATGAGGCTTTCTCCCCTGTATCTTTTATCACTTAATCTGTGGGAGGTCTTCCTTGAATTGGCAACTTTAGATTGCCATTAATTTTCTGATTTTTCTAGCCATAATTCCTGACTCCTTTCTCCTGGTCCATATCTTCTTTCACAGATTCCCTGTTTATGAAATGCCTCAACGTGGCCATCTCATATCAGTTTCTACATAGCAAGGACCTCACCTCCACAGACCTCTGCAGGTTTATGCTGATCATGTCAGAATCTCTCTCCTAACCTTTAATCTTGATGTAATTTGGACTCTCCACTGACCTCAGTTGCTCAAATCTATTTCTTTGGGCCTGGTTTATGGCAGGCTAATCTCACCTCGTGCACATTGGCCGCTAGTTAGCTCTGTGTCTGCTGTTGTCAAAGCTAGTGTTCTCATCTGACTCTTTTACTCTGCATCTCTATCTACTACCTGACATCACGATTATTCTCTCCCCTCCCAGTCCCCCAGGTTTTTTGCACTGAGATAAAGTTCCAGGTCTCTGATCCTTTAGGCCACTCTATACCCTTCAAATCTTTTATCTACCCTACACATGCATCAAAGAGAATTTTTAATTTGTGTAGGTTTTTTTGGGGGGGGTTAAACATAATTTTCTATATCTGACTTACATGTTTTTGCAAAATGCTATCCTGGGTGACTGAAACTCTTTTCATCTTCTACAACTTCTCAGCCACCCATCTTGAAATTGTTTCTCCAAATCTTTTCCTCTACAAAGGTGAGGTAATACACATATATCACCCACCCAATTCTGTGTAACACAAACTTATCCATATAATAAACGTGGAACTATTTAATTTGTTGTTGTAAAGGTATAATCATTTTTTCTTTGGTAGTTTGTACATACCTTGTTATTCATAATAATTTTAACCCATAAACTCCATAATCTACATGGCCTCCAGAATATTGCCACCTACATATGTTAAGATGTATATCATCTTAATAACTCCTGTATCAGTTTCTTTTTCTTTCAGTTGCTCCTCCTCCATCTTTTAAAATAAGTTCCTCTTCCCCTATTTACTGAGATCCTATTAACCCATGTGTTTTCATTATCTCAGTTTCCTGCTTCTCTTTCTTTACTCTCTTTACTTCTCTTTTTCTTCATCCTTCTTATTATTCACCCTAACATTCACCCTTCTTTCCTTCTTCTTGGTCTGCTGCAGCCCCTGTTCTTCCCCTTCTCTGTATCTGCCATGACTCACTTCTGTGGTCCAGTTCTGTATCTCAGTACTTCTTAACATTCAGCCCATTCATCCTCTGTCACATAACTTTTTCAACGCACAGACTACCATCCCTACATTTCCTCTCCCACTTTCTTTCCTCCTTTTCTCCAGTTCGCTCCTTTCTTTCTCCCCAGTTGTCTACCTTTTCCCCACTTTGGTTTGCCTTCTTCTAGACTCCTCCATCCAACAGCCCCAGCACTCCTTGGGTCCTTTATTCCTCAGCCTATTTCTCTCCACCTAATACTTGTCACCATTCCCCTCTGACCTCAACTCTCCCTTTTCTTTGTCGTCTTCCATTTCTCTCCTACTAGTCGCTTCACTCTCTCTTCTCAGACGCTTTCTCCAATTCCAACCTCCGCTCTTGCCGGTCTCTGCCCTCTCTCTCTCCGGCTCTCTCTCCTTTGCCTCCCGCTCTCCCCTCCTTCTTCTTCCCCCGGCCCTCCCCCCTCCCTCCCAGCTTCCCTGCCTGGCTCGCTGCCTCCCTCGCCTCTTGTCTCATCTTGCCTGTGTTGTCTGGGAGGGGAGCCCTGCCTCCTCTCCTTCGCTCAGATCAATGCCCTGGCCACTCACTTTCTGATGTTGCACGACGGGAAATGCTTTGAATACTTACGACATGGCCGCTCACACTGATTGCCAAGATTGACAGCACTAACCATCGCCTTCACTTGTTTCAAGGGGGAAGCCCCTAGTCACCCCGCTCTGTGCGCACCTCCCGGCACCCCGGCGGCAAACTTCTGCCGGTCAGTGTTCCCCCCGCCCGGGGCGGGACACCCCTGCCGACTTGAGTTAACGGGCTGCGCCGGCCGCGGCGCTGGGGGGCTTTGCTCTCTTGCTCCCCGGGCTGTGCTAATTGACCCAGCAACGACTCCCCTTCCTTAATTTTTTAAATTTGTATCTTTCCCTTTTTTCTTTAATGCCATTTACTCCCGCGGCGCAGCGCACAAGGAACCCTCCCGTGCGGTACCATCCTGGAGCCCGCCCAGGTAACCGGGACGGAGCGAGCGATCTAGAGAGCGAGGGAGGCAGAGCGAGAGCGCGCGGCCCATTTGTGAGCTACCTGTTGGGGAGCAGGAGAGGGCAGGGGCAGGAACCCCTGGCCTGGTCGCCGGCCCCTAGCGCCTTCCGCTCCTGCCCTTCCGGGCAGCTTCAGGGTTAGTTTCATCGAGCCGGGACTGAGGGATTGGGGTAGTACAAGAACTGAGCGCGCGGAGCCCGGCGAGGGCGCGGGTTGCCGGGAGCCACGGCTGCCCAGCCGGGGCGGGTTTCCGTACTTGGCTGGGGAGGGGAGAGGGGGGAGGAGGAGCGGGAGGAGGGCGCTGAGTGGGGCCGACGCAGAAAGTGGGGGGGGGGAGAGTAGAGACTGAGAAAGGGGCCCGAGCGTCAGCCGCTCGCTGGTGGACGCGCGTATCCCCAGGATGCGTCCCCCTCTCGGAGAGTTGTGCCTTGTTCCGGAGGCGGTGACAGATCTGCGTGGCGGGTTTCTGGTTTTCTTGCCACCCCCTTGTCCCCAAAATCCACTCGGAGAAAACACATGTTGTAGCCGTAGATAACTGTGCGTGGGACCCTAAGGCAAAAAAGGCAGGAGAGAAAGACAACGCAACCTTTGACAACAGAAAGCTGTTATCGCCATCCTAAGTATTCGTCCGGAAATCTGTCCGCCCTCTCAGCCCACCTTATTCCTCCTCCTCCGTCTCCCCGTATAGATATTCTAATCTATGTAACTGGGAATGATATGAAAAAGAAGTCAGGTGGCTTAGAGAATGAATTCTCAAGTCTCCGTGAAGTTTGAGGTAGGTATTTCATTGAAGTTTGAGCCAAGTGTGTGATGGAGGAAGCTCGTATGCCTGCGTGTGTAGTGTTCTCTCTCTCTCTTTTCTCTCTCTCTCTCTCTCTCTCTCTCTCTCTCTCGTGTAAGTATATGCGTGTGTGCTCTGTGAGGGCTCAGATGGGACCGCTGGGTGGAAAGGCCCTTTGTGCCCACAAGAGGGCAGCATCCTGAGGGCTTTGTGAGCGCTGTATCTCTCGTTATCGCTGCAGGCTTGGGTCTGGAGAAAGTTATACCGAAACTTTCAAACTGATATCACATCTTATTTCGTGATATTAAAAAAGAAAGACGAAAAGAAAGAAAGAAGGAAAAAACAGAGAAGTGACGAAAGAAGAGAGAGAAAAAAGAAAAGCAGGCAGCCAGCCTACCCGGGGAGAGTCCTAGTCACATCAAGACTAGGGGGAGGGCTGTTTTAATTGTGGGTTTGGCCGACTGACGACTGGAGTGCCCTCCTCGGCTGTCTTAGTTGTAGCCGGAGGTCATGTAAATCGACCTTAAAAGAATGCATAAGCCATAAATTAAAATAAACCCTCACCCAAGGGCTGATCCATAAGTAGACAATATCCAACCTGGACAAAACGAGCTTCCCTTACGAGCCGACCTAAACCGCATACCCCCAAAGAATAGAGACTAAATGCAAAGTAAGTTTCCCAGCGAATATTTTGTTTTCTTGAAAAGTGTTGGGTTGATTCGCCGTGTGACTGACTGCGATGCCGCAGTTTTCCGGAGTGCTTCTGTGTTAGCCAGGCTCGGGGTGCGGGAGATCGGGAGGACCTGCTGGGTTTCTGGGCTTCCTAACGCTACCCCCACCCCACCCCCATTTTGGTTTGGAAACTTTGGCTATTTGTGGGGTTGACGCTGGCCGAGGGCGGGCAAGAGTCGAGGATCTCCGCCGCACTCTCTGCCCGGGTGAAGTTTACCGGGAGGAGCTCATAAAGAAAACCCGGGTAGCTAGAAAAGCCGTATGCTCCCTCCTCCCACCCTCACCCCAACACCGCTCCGCCGCAACTTTCCCGGGACCCTGCGCAAGTTGCCTCCAGTTCCCTGCGCTCTCTCCTTTCTTCCCGCCCCCCCCCCCTCATTTTTGGACGTGACTTTTTATGATCTTTTTAGGAATAAGCAAACCGAACTCCAAGACAATCCGAAACCCGAGCGCTAATCCGTGGCCCTCTTTCCCCGGACTCTCGGGCGGTGGTGCCGGGCCGGCGGGTGTGTGTGTGAGGGCCCGCCCAGCCCTTCCCGGAGCGGGCTCGGCCTCGGAGTCCTCGCGGCAGACGCACAGCCGCCCGCACGTTTCTTCCGCTCTCCGCGTCCCTGAGCCCTGCCGGCGGCCCCAGTCTCTCTCGGCGCCCTGCCGGGGCCCTGCCGCCAGTTGTCCTCCCCGCAGACCAGCAGAGATCCGCCGCTCTGGGGCTCGGCCCAGGCCCAGGGGCGGTGCTGCCACCCGCCCGGGGCCCAGCCCGAGCTTGACGGCTCCCAGAGGGAGCTGCTTTTTTCTCCCTTAAAGGGCCGGTCAGAAAAGGGAAGGGGCTTGTGCAAAGGTTGCCGGGGTTGCTCGGGCACCAAGAAAGGGGCTGCGGAGGACAGATTAGCTCCGTTTCCCGGGCGCTCCGCGGAGCTTTAAGATAAAAAGAGAATCGGTGTGTTTGGAACAGATAAAAGGTAGTTGTTGCTGGCGTGTTTTGAGTTTTTTTTTTTAAATTTTTTTAAAGCTCTCTTAGGCTGACCAAGTTTGAAAACGTTTGATTGTATGAATGGCCAGATACCAGATATTGAATGCTGCCTCTATTTGGGGACTAAAAATAAGTCTTCGACTTTGCTGGCGGGGCTGGGATGTTAGAGAGATGGGCTGTCCCCGGCTCCTTCTGTGTGTGTGACCTCCTCTGAGGGCCAAGCTTGAAGTTTCGGTCTCGAGATGGCCCACAGCCGTTGCTGCGGCAAACTGGCCTGGGCTCCGGACCTCCCGTCGCACTGTCAATGGGGCGCTCGATGACGTCCATGTCCGGGGCGCTTGACCCCGGCGCGCACTCTTGCGGCTGGGCTTTTGGCCCTGGCCGGGCGGCCCAGCCAACAACCCAGCGGAGTCGGGATGTGAGAGTGCCCCCTCTCCCTGCCTCCCTAGGGTCTCCTCCCTTCTGCCCTGTTTAGTCACATGCCCAGGTTTCTCCCCGGGTCCCGAGGAGAACAGACACAGCCCCGCCCAGTCTATTTCTAGGAGGTGGGTTTGGTGAATTAAAAAGGTCAAGTGGTCGGGTCCGAGAGCTGATCCATGGCGAGGGGGGACAGGATGGACACCTGGCAAGGACCGCCCCGCCTGTCCCCCCCCCCATCGTCCGCCCGCTCACGACTAGCCTCCCCAGGCCACATTCTTGCGCTAAGTGCTTGAGTCTGTGGGAAAAGCAATCCTGAACCGGCCAAGAGCCGGCGAAGCTGATCCCACGATGGCATTTTGTTTTGAACAGTTGCTGGGGTTGACGTTTCCTCATAAGGTAAGGTGTCACTGGACAGTCGGCTGCCCAAATGCCACATGTATAATTAGCCTGCGCACTCAGCACCTCGTCCCGGAGGCCCATAGGCACGGGCTTGGCGGACCTGGTCCACTCAGCACCGTTCCAGGCTACAGGATTCCTGAGGGAGGGCCGAACCAGCCAGGACAGCCTTTGGGAGGCCCTGGCAAGAAGGAAGACTGTGACAATGTAGCCTTGTCTTTGATTTTTCTCTCGTTTTTTCCCCTTCTCTTCCTGTTTGTCCTCTCTTTATTTTTCGGTTGAGGGCGGACTACTGGTTAGATGGGCAAACCGAACACCAGAGGCAGGGTGCAGACTGAATGAGGAAAGGGGATGCAGAGTAAATCTGGCACTATACTACTCTCCACACCCCGCCCATGGGGGAGGGCTGCTAGTGCCCTTCTGTATGCACTAACCCAGTAGGACTAGCCCAGACTTGGCATTGTATCCTGGCTGGGGTAGGGGTTTCAGCTTCTAGTTGACCTGTTCACCTGTCTCTGTGCTCCCTCGCACACCCACCCCAGAGGTCTCAGCAAATTACTGTCTGTGCCCTGACTGCAGCTTCTGTTTTCCCCCTCCAGGCCTAGCCACTTGGGGCTGCTCGTGTTCACTGTGGGGCGAACCTGGAAATATCTGCTGTCTTTCCCTGTCCTACTCTTGTTCAGCCTGAGGTTTTTAGGAGCAGTGCCTTGTCCTCTCTGTCTGTACCCAGATTGGTGCTTGAGTTTCCTACCTAGCTTCCCAGACCCCAGCTTCAGGTCAGCTTTAGCCTGCACTCTCTGGCAGAGACCAGATTTCTGCAGTCATGAACATGACCTTCCCTCTGTCACCCTGTGCAGTCACCATGGAATTCAGTACTCAGCATTAGGCACTTTCATCAGTCTCCGTTCTTCCCTTGTTTCTAGGCCATCAGATATTCCTGATACCTACTAGAAGATCCTCTTTATTTTAAAACAAACAAACAAGCAAACATCTTAAACCTTCCACAAATTTAGTGGGATAGGATTAGCTTGTCTATGGCAGCAAGAATGTACCTTTCTGATGCAAGATGGGGACATGGTTTATTTAGTTGCATTTGCTTTTTATTGAATCAATGAAATATTTCCTCTTATTATAGTAGGGGAAAAGTTATGACTGAATTTTGTTTTACTGTACCAGACCATAAATATATTATCTATATATATTTGAGTGTATCTTCCTGAATACACATATGTGAGTGCATGGGCAGTAGGCCAAATGACATGTAAATTTTTTTCTCCTACATTTTTGAAATCCTCATAAATCAGAGAGATTGTCCCTTTCTAAGACAAGAACAACAACCACCAACCAAAAAAAAAATACTTTAGACTCTGAAAGCAAGTAAGTGTGCACTGCACATGTTAGATCTAGTTTATGACAAAAGGCAGTAAGTAACCAGGATCCAGACAAGTGCTAGGTCATTAATTCCTTAGGCGAGCTAATATCTTCTGTTGCTTTTCTCATGTACCACCAACACCTCCTTTTTCCTCTGCTCTCCTACCATATTCCTTTATTTATAGTGGCAAAACTAAATAGTCTTTGTTTATTGTTTATCATATTTATTGTTGCTCTTAATTTTTATTTTGGAACTAGTAAGAAGGAACTTTCTCTTGGTGTACATGTGTTTTTTAAAATGCAAAGAACATTTACGGGTATATTATTATGGAGCATGATACAAACTCCTATAATAGTATATTGTGTAAGTAAAACGCTCAACATTATACTATAAAGGAAGATAAATGTAAAAAAATTAATTAATAAAGCAGTATCAATATCTATACCTTAAGTTGATTCTATAATGGAATCAGTAACTGAATATCTAGAAGAAATGACATTCAGTAGGAATATTGTCTGCTGAACATTTTTTCATTAGTAGTAGAAAGCAACAGATATTTTTCTTAGTAAGGGAAAAGCACATATTTAAAATATGTTAACATATCTAGCAAATCTTTCTCTTATAAGGCTTTAAGATATATTACTTTAAATACATAAATGATAAATTTTGGTGGCATTATTGAGATTTTATGTCTGTTTCTATTTGACTTCTTTTAGGAATTATTGGGTTATCGGTCATTGATGAAATTTTTACACATATCCATCTTATATTAAGGAAACTAGTGACATTTTAAATAATCCTCTTTCAATTAGTACACTAGGTACTGGAATAAGTGAATTTTAACAAAGTTTAATATACACTGGCTTTAACCCTTTTAATATTTTCTATACTTTTCAATATTGTTAGGTTATATATCTCTAAGTTTGAAAGAATTCTCTTGTTAGTGAGAGAAGTCATATATACCTTTTCACTATTTACAAACAGCATTCTATAAAAGTATAGTAGAGTACACCTAAATTTTTGATTGATCTCAGAGCTATTTGTTTAAATATAGTTTAGGGGTGCATATATATCAATTGGTGTTTTTGAAGTCAAGTGAAACATTCCACCAAGCTAATGTGCCTGAGAGTACCATATCAGGCACAGACAGGTACTAGAAATGATAAAACACAGATAACATTCAGCAAGATGATTTGCAGATGGGATGTATTATCTGCTGTCATGAGGTTAGATGGGTCATATTACGGTTTTTTTAAAAAGTTAATCTACGTTATTTCAGAATTATCAAGTTATGTGGGTACATGAGATTTAATGAGAACAGATTTTATTATAAAAACTTGCTAAAAAAACAAACAAATATCCATTGCTTTTTAGAGCAGAAAATGGACTCTCTCTGCATTTGCATTGCTTCTTGTTTAAGAAAGATAACTCTGCCCTATTATTTTTTTCCTAACAAGAAAAATAATATATTGAACATTTTATGTCTTTATCCTAACTCCACATTTTCTACTGATTATGCTCTATCAACATACTCAAGTAAAACAAAAACAAAAACAAACTGGCACTCTGGTATACTCTATGAAAAGCAGTTTTTATTAGCAGTAAGCACATTTTAAATGTATAGCATATCATTTTCGCTTGAGGTTCTTCAACTGTGATCTGAAAATAATTGTTTTGGTAAGAGTTATATCAGAAACTTTCATCATTTTCTTATTATATATTATTCATTTATAGGAAGAGTGTTTTTATTTTCCTTGTTCTGTGGAAGAGGGTAAAAGCTTTTCGGCTAATTGTTTTGTTTAGACATTTAGTCAAACTGGAAATAATTTTAAATTCGTGTTATGGATTTTGATAGAGCTTTTCAGTTTTAAATATCCATTGTAATAATTTGGGTGAAAATATCAATTGAGAGTGTAGGTGGAGGTTGTAAGATGGATTATCATTTAAATCTACTATGGACTCTCTCACCTCTGAAAAAGGGTGCTGGTCTGTTCTTCCTCAAATCTGTGATAGTCTCAAAAAAGGGACCTTGAAACCCTAAAACCTCAGAGAGGCAGTTATCGATTCAGTGCTTAACTGCAAATCCTTTATATTGTTGCTCAAAATATC
Organism: Delphinapterus leucas; assembly: GCF_059928025.1. Classification (NCBI taxonomy): domain Eukaryota; kingdom Metazoa; phylum Chordata; class Mammalia; order Artiodactyla; family Monodontidae; genus Delphinapterus; species Delphinapterus leucas. Next base: position 39,066,654 of record NC_143135.1, read on the forward strand.
CAACTTAACACTAATATTAGCCATTCTTTTTATAGTGACACCATGCTTAGTAAAAAACTTCTAAGCACTGAGGTCAGGTGTTGAGATTGGATTCTAGTTTATTTTTTATGAATCAGATAAAGATTTCTGTGCATGAGACCATATGTGAAGATGAGAGAACAAGAACATTTCCATATCAAAGGCAATATATCTGAGGCTGCATGGTAATTAAAATGCAGTGGTTTGGACTCTGTGCACTAGCACTTAAGCAGAGCATTGCCGGGACCTTGTGCATCATGCAGGCGGTTGCCTCTTGCATACTTCTTGAAATACACTTATAATTTTGTACAAACATTTATGCCAGTCCACACTTTTCTGTGGATAATTTGTATTTCATCCAAACCATTCAAAGTAGAAGTTATTTTTTGAGCTACCCCCTCATTATGGCTTTTGTGCATCAACTATTTTTATTCTAGTTGTTTGTATTTCCTTTTACCAGAATGATGGCTTGTTTATATTCAGAATCTCTTCTTGCTCTTCTGAGACCCCTTATATATCACTCGTATTTTACTATTCACTCAAAAAAACTTTCATCTTTAGTAAAGATGTGAATTATTTTGAGGTTAATTGTAGATGCTATAATCTATTGTAAACTAATAAACTACATAAAAAAATCAACTGCCCGGCTATTTCTATTTTATAATGCCAGTATATTTAGTAATCCTCACTATTTTGCACAGTATATAATATTGGAAAAAAATTCCTTTTCAAAATGTTAAAAAATTCTGAAATGTTCTTCTTTACCTTTTAATGGCATGAAAATATATAGTGGCATTCTCTTTCATACTACTTCAAGTGAAAAACAATTATTTGAAACTATAGAAATCTTTATGTTTATCTAAAGGGTTATCTCTTTGCATTTATAGGGAGACATTTGAGTTTATTTATAAAGAACTGGGTTAGCATCATAGCCTGTAGTTATTTGGGGATAGGATAGTGAAATTAAAAAACCTAACAATTGGTAGTCCAATGTTGTGTATATTTTAGAAAATTTGCATCTTTGGTAATTGACTTGAATTCGCTGTTCTGTAATTTTCTAGATTTTCTATTTCCGTATTTGCTCTCTTTCTATGCATGTGGTAAGGAATTCACTAGTATATTTTATTTACTAAGCTCCCCAGTCTATAAAGCTTTTAAAAGATTTTTCTGGATTGAAGCACCATGTATTGAAGAAGCCTAATATGATAGTATGAAATCCTTTAAGAGTTTTTGTGTTTAAACTATTTTGGATCAAAATTACTTAAGTATATTGATTTGATGCTTTTCAATGATGACATGTATAAATAAGCATAATAAATATAAGGTAATTCAAAGTTCTTTATGTGATGTGCATGTTAGCATCTATGCAAGCATTCTGTATTCTCTCATGTCAAGTTCTCCCATGATCTCTTTCTTCTCTGAAAATTTCACAAGAAAAATCTTTAGATGATCTATTATCCCTGCTATGTTCAATAATTTTTTATTTCTAGTCATCTTAAAGAGACGAATTGAATTGTCTATCTTTAATGTATCCATTCAAATGCAAAAAGGGACTTCAGTGCTATTTGTGATTTTGACTTCACTGAGCACAATTTTTTTGCTTCTTTGAAAAGTAGTTCTTTAAAATTAGACAAAGAAAGTTAAAGATGCTTTACATTCCACGACTACACGAGCACAATATGAGGAAAAATGAAAATGCAACAGATTTTTAAAAATTAACTTTTATTGGAGTATAGTTGATTTACAATGTTGTGTTAGTTCCCGCTGAACAGCAAAATGAATCAGTTATACATATACATACATCCACTCTTTTTTAGATTCTATTCCCATATAGTTACTACAGAGTATTGAGTAGAGTTCCCTGTGCTATACAGTAGATTCTTATTAGTTATATATTTTATATATAGTAGTGCACAAATTGGGAGATTGGGATTGACATATACACAGATTTTTTTTTTCAATGACAAGCATAGATTTTAAATGGGACTCATTCCGAGGCATGGTTGCAAATATTTCCTTTTATGTTTTACAAACAGATCATTGGGTAATGTGATTGAGCACTAAGTTCTAGGTATCCTGAAGGGCATTTTTGAAGTCACAAGTTTTTACTTTTTAAGGACTTTCTCTTCTATTGAAGATTTTTAATATTTGATAGGTGGGAAATTTAGGCGCGGTTGTCATGGTGCTAAGCAGGTCATTGGTAGAAGTGGAGAAAAATGCTCCTAACTAGGAGAGAATAGTTCATTGTTCTCTCTTGGGAAAGAGTATCAAAGGGCAAGAATGTTAGTATTTTCTCAGAAATAATCTCCAGCTATCTCCATGGGCATTGAACCTTCTATGTAGGAGAACTCAGCCACCCCATATGCCCCCAATATACCTATGGTGTAATCTCTAACCTTCCGTTTCTTCAACTCTAAAATGAGAGTAATAATATCTACATCATAAGGTTATTGTGAGGATTAAATGAGATAAATAAATGTAAAGCACTATGCTCAATAGTTAATATATGTTATCTATTATAGTTGAAGGGGTATTGTACTTAGAATTACACAGAGCTGGCTTCCCATTTCAGCTTTACTACGTACTTGTTGTGTAATCTTTGGCAAGTTATATAATCGATTTCTTTTCCTCTTACATGAAATATTCACAGCAATACATGCTCCTTTCTTTTTTCCCTAGAAAGCAGAATTAATTAGTAGTCTCTCAGACTTGGGGTAGAGTAGTGACCAAATGCAGAGTTTGGATGTCCAGCTCTCAAATTTGAGAATATTCCAGTTCTAAGGGCTAGAAGAGATTTTGAAATATCATTTCATCTGACATCCTCCCTCCTCCAGGGGTGTATATCTCCATTCTAATTAGTTAAGAAGCTCTCTTTTTTGGGAAAGCCAGCAGAGAAGGAGATTTTATAATCTTCTTTGGTTATGTGTTTCAGTGATTAACACTGGGAAGTTCTGAATGTCAAATATATACATCTTAACCTGCTTTCTTTTGCTTTGATTTTAAGAAAAAAATGGAAGCATATTCTTCATTTGAATGACACACCTACATGTGAAAAAACCAAAATTAAACTTGCAATTTTTATTTCTTGAATCTTTTCTTTGAAGTCTTATTTCCTAAATTAGTTGAGCGACCTTAGCAAAGTTATGCAACCTTTTAAAGTCTCAATTTCCTAATTTTTAAAATGGGGATTGTGATAGAATTTATCAGATAGGGTTGTTGGGAAGATTAAGTTTGAAGATAATTTATACAGAAGTGCCTAGAACAGTTCTAGGCAACTGTGTTAGGATTAATTCACAATAGTTATAAGTAATCAGTAGTAGAACTGTAGCATGAAAAGGGCCCTTAATTCTCATGTGTTTTATAGAACTCAGTTTTCAAAATGCTTTCATATTCATTGCCTCATTCAATAAAAGGTATACAGGGTAGATAACCTTACCAGTCATACTGTTTAACTTCCTACTTGATAGGAATAACTGTTTCAGTTGGGTTTTGCTTCAGGATATTATTCACTATAAACAAAGCTTGTGTGTCATAAATTAGGGCTGACATTTTTGGCCTTCTTTTTTCCCCCAATCTCTTTTATATGATGTCAGTACTCATTTGTTTTATCTTCATACTTATTTCCAGAGCCAAACCAACGCTGCTTTTCCATATACTGAATGTAGATGAATAATACATTGTTGATCAGGAGCATTAAATGTCAGTTTATATATGTCTTTAATTTAAAAATTAAGAAATGATTTAATTATAAATAATAAGTATGGCTAGTTTGAAAGACAACACTTTTTCAAAATATGGGTTTTATGAGGGAGGATTAATAAAAGGACCCTTGACAGTGAAAAGGTGAGAACCACTTGCTTACATAATTTCAAAGATGAAAATGCAAGATTGATCCTAGTGAGGAGGTATGAATATAGGTAATTCTATGCAGTGTGCTAGTTGCTATAATGGAGATATGTATAAGAGCAGAAGTACCTCTGTCAAGGAAAGCTTCTAGTAGGAGATGGCCTTTGGGCTGTGTCATAAAGGTTAATTAGGTTATTTGAAGTAACATCCTGAAGAGCATTGGACATGAGGGAAACATTTGATGGTATTATTGACTATTTTGTAAGTCTGATAGCAAAATGTCTCATATTTGTGTCTTTGTGATCCTAGAAAGGCCATGTCTATCATGAATGTGAAGTGGCCATAGGCCAGCAGCTTAACCTCTGCACTTCTCTTTCCTAGCTCAGTTTTGTGGTCAGGGACATTGTGAGTATATTTTAAGGTACAGAGAAGTTTTCCAAATTATTGCTTTCCTTCAAATATGTAACTAAGTATGAAAATTAAAGTAAATGGCTTATTAATATATGAACTGATGATCTGGACCATGAATTAATGAAATTTTGTATCTTGTACTGTAAAAAACTTTTTTTTTCAATTGGCAAGCATGGTCTTAGAGAAAGGGAGATATCTGGAAATTTTTAGATCTGGGTGTTATTTCTGAGTTTTCCAACTATAATGTTGGCATATTCCATAACTTCTTTTTCATTGAGGGATAATGTGAAAAGAAATTAATCTTCAGAGTGATTCAAATTTTTAGGAAGAAATACAAATTATTATTACATAATGATGATGATGAACATCAGCAGTAGTAGAAATAGTAGTAGCAGCAGCAACCCCTCTCTACTCTTGATAATTTCAAATAGGGATGCTAAATGCACCCTTTATAGTTTTGTAGTCTGGGATCTCATGTTTTCTAATAACTTTCTGAATGCCTTTTCTCTGAGCTACAGGCCTTCTTTTCTGTTTTTGGTTTGCAAGTTTTTTGTTGTTTAATAACTTGTTTCTCCAAATTAAATACACCTATTGAGATTTTGCAGCTTATATATAGACTTTGTGACATAATCACTTTCTGAAAAGGGCTTTATGGTCACATAGGCTGGAGAAGTTATGGCCCTCTTCTGCAATGACCTTAACCTACTGTTTTCCTTACCAGTGCTTTGGTATGCTGTAGACTCGAAGTGTTGATAATGCCATGAAAAATATGATGAAATTTCTCCATTAAAAAAGAAAGGCTCTGAAGCTGAGTAAAAAAGAGGAAAAAAGATGTGAAAATTCTATAAAACAGTTTAAAAACATCCCCTTAGTCATATTAAATTAGTTATGATGCTTTAAAGAACATTTTCCTTTACAACTTTCAGTTGAGTTCTTTAATAAGAAACAAAAGCCCAAGCAAAAAGAAAATAAAAACTGAAATAATATAGCAACTGAACAGAGTTTAACAAACTTGGAACACAGCATATTAGTTAACTGAGTCTCAGGAACATTTTTTACTCTTGAGTTTGAAGATCCAAATACATACTGGAGGAAAACTGGCCTATTTTAAAATTTCTTTTTTTTTTACACTTGCTTCCATTTAGTCAACTTCTGAGTTTTGAGTTTACAAGCAAAATATAAGATGACGCTAGCAGTGGCCTTGAATTTGGTTGTCTTTTTTTTTTAATTGAAGTGTAGTTGATTTACAGTGCTGTGCCAATCTCTGCTGTACAGCAAAGTGACTCAGTTATACACATATAGACATTCTTTTTTAAATATTATTTTGCATTATGGTTTATCCCAGGAGATTGGATATAGTGTATTTTAAAATTTCTTAACTGTAGTCTTTTCCCACTGTTAAGATGAGTATTGAAAATAGATATATTGAGGTTTAAAAAAGAATTTTAATCTTGGAACCAACTAAAATTACATGTTATATTTAATTTTTATTTTTTAATATAATACTCTAAGGCATTATTAAAAGAAATTTTCAGCTTCTCTGAGGTTAGACCCTTTAAACTTTTACAGACAACAGTTCCAGAGAATGCCTACATTTGTACTTTTTGTATAGATTTGTGTGATTTACAGGCATGCTAAGGTAGGGTCATGTACCCTGAATACTTACGTGTTTTAAATTGTGTACTAATTTGTAACAGGCTTATTTTCTCCAAGGAATATATATATAGCAACCTACATTTGGTGGGACTAGTGAACTTGGCAACTCTTAATTCTGTGTATGGCATGGCAGGGAAAGAATGAAAAATACCTCAGCCTTTAATTATGACACCTTGGGACCTTTTCCAAAGCACTCATCATAATTAGTTATGTCTTAGTTGTGAAATTTTGTGTTTCTTTTCTTCGTTATGTTCACATGGAAAACTCATTCATGTTACCAGGAGTGAGAGTAAAGTATATGGAAATGTATACCCTTTCATATTGTATGCTGATTTTTTTCTTTTGAATGTTGTTAGCACCACTTTCACATCTTTGGATCATTTTCTTTTTCCTTTCTGATCTATGCATACACTGGTTTCTATTACAATCCCAGTAAAACAGGACATTTGTATCAATGTCCTTTGTTTATTTACCTTATTTTTTAACATCTTTATTGGAGTATAATTGCTTTACAATGGTGTGTTAGTTTCTGCTTCATAACAAAGTGAATCAGCTATACATATACATATATCCCCATATCTCTTCCCTCTTGCATCTCCCTCCCTCCCACCCTCCCTATCGCTTATGAGGCTATGATTATACAGTTTTTAGTTTTGCTTATTTAACAAATTATATCAGGGGTAATTTAAAAATAGAAATATAATTTTATTACATTTAGTAAGAGGGACATTAAGTTATTTGGACATCCTAAATTGTTTCAAAGGAAGCTTCTATTTAATTTTAAATACATATATTGCTATTGCATCTTAAAAGTAAATAACTTTGATTATTAATAAAATGTTTGTTTGAATGTTATCACATAGTAGCACTAGTTGGTATCCTCCCTGCTTGATTGGTGTGAATGTAGCATTTTCACTAGCTGAGGTGAAAAGATCATAATTTAGGATGTTTAAGGAGAGAAGGAAATAGAAATCTTAAGTGGCTGGGTTAGCCTAAGGACAACTGGACAGTATTGTTGGTAAGGGTGAGCCTGGAAGTATTCCTCTTGACAAGATAATTTTAAGGCTTATTTGGGGGAACTTCTGACTATAATAGAATAGTGATCTCCAAACTATTTGGATAGGGCACACCACCAGCGAAATATTTATGAGCATGTGCCCTAATACATGTCCATATTTATTTAAAATTTTATACATGTACTATTGTGGTAGTATATGCTATAAAACATTCATAAATAGATATTAAATTGAAAGAGGTATAGATAGAATAAATAATATTTAAAAACTAACTGTGGTCCCCCCAAACTCTGTTATATGCTTTGGTATTTTTAAAAGTCTTAATTTAACACTCGGTGATAAAGTGATTTAAAGATTTGGTTCTAGGTTTGGCTTTCTTTGCTACATGGTTTTAATGCTACCACAGCTAAAACTAATACCTCAGAAAGAAAAATACATCCAAATGGAAGAAGTACATTACTGTTTGCACTTAGTAACATGTGATACTAATTTATTAATCCTTTACACAAAATATGCAAAAATTTGTTAAAATGTGGCTAGTAAATCTCTATCTTCTCTGATGACAATCAGTTGTTTTTACCATATTTTTAATAAATGGGCTCAAAAACACATTGAAACTCTTTGGAACAGCATTAAACAGGTTAGAATATTCTGTTGCCAATTTTCAAATTGAAAACAGATGAAAGTTTTTGTAGGTGATAGACATAGAATTTTTGGTAATAAAATCACACTATGATGGAATCATTTCCAAACATGTTTTTAAAATACTTTTTTAATAGAATTTATCTGTTTTGAAAAGCATTTACTGTATCATTTGATAAAATATCACCTTCACCTTGAAGAGACAGATTAAATTTGTTTGATGGTATGTATGTACGTATCTGTCTATCTGTCTGTCCATCTATCTATCTAGTCTAGTCTAGCTATTTGATAACACGCACTCACAGCTACTTGTCATCACATAAAAGGTTAACACATTTGGTACATGAGTTTTTTTGTTCCTTATCCTTAAGTTTGGAAACTTTGCCATGAGATAAGCAGTGGAAACTGTGGGTAGTGCAAACAATTCTCATGGTTACTCCTCATCTCATTTCAAAGCATTGTAAAGATTTTACTGTGTTTTATAGGTTTATTTTTTAAAGTAATCGCATCATCCTGTAGCACTTGGCTTTAACATTGTGCCGAAATTGCTTGACTATGAATGATGTAGTTAGTCCATGGTGTTATCTCTGTAATCTTATCCCTAATTTTTTCTGTTTAGTCCCACCAGGGCAATCACTTCACCAGTAGTTACACTTCGTCACTTTTCTCTAAAAATTACTTTTATTTAAAAAGTAACACTGTTGAGGTTATATCTTCTTTGGTACATATTTTGGTGACTCACTCAAAAGTAGTACTTTGCCTATCAAAGATCATAAATTGAGGCATGTTCAAAAATATGTACATTCATTATCTGAAAACCAATCATTCTACACGACATTAGTTTCTTTTTCAAATCTACAGCCACGTTTTCTATGCAACTTCCAACATTGTTTGTGGCACTACACACTGTACAACCCATAAGGACATCATTCACATTGCATTCTAGTTAAATGGTTACCCAGGGATGTACATTGTGGCAGATCTGATTTTTTAGCCAGGAAATGTATTTAAATGTTTCATATTGTTTTCTGTGTATTATTTTTAGCTGTTTTTATAGCAGCAGGAAGAACAAGAACTTTTCTAGTAGCATGTGGCTTTTTCTCTTTTATAACTAAGGAACTTCAGAAGAGGTTTCTAAACATTTAACATAAGTTTGGTGAAATTTTGTAAAATATTGGATTGAGTATTGTATGATTTTAAACATTATTGGAAAAATTGCAGCAAGTACAAAAGTTTATATCTGTTTGCTTTGTTTTTAAATGTCTTACTGATTGTAATGGCTTCATATTATTATTTAACAGCTCAAAGTACAGTAGGGTAGGGTACACTGTTAATGATACTACATATAAATCTATATCTCAAATTGTTTTTTTGATATGTTAAAAAAAATCTTGGCCTATTTCTTATCAGATCTGTTTGGATCATTGTTGTTTTATTGTATAATGTGGCCACTAAAGGGCTACTACTATGGTACAAGTGTTAGCTTGGTCATGGTATTATTGTCACTAACGTGTATATTATTAATATTATCCTCAAACTGTGGTCTCTTTGGAAGGATCTTTTTAAGCCACTTGAGTGTTTGTTCAGGGTTAATTTAGTTAAAAACTAAGTAATATTATCAATAATCAGACTACTCTTGTCTCCTCTGGTACAGGATGTGACATATTTATATTTGATAATCGGTATTTAAATTTAAGTGAGGATTAGTTTTTCTTACTTTTTAATAAATAAATATACACCAGTATGTTTCTATAGTGTACTCCTGGGATGTGTGAGCTTACTTTGGAGACCACTTAAATAGAAAAGCAAATGAGAAGGAGGAGGGGTGAGGGTATGATGAATCAAGGAGGAAAAGCATAGTTTCCAGGGAACACTCTACTGGGACAGGATCCCACTGAAGAATGTAGCCAGTCACTGAAAACCTGAGACAGGGAGTAGGGTTACAGATTTGTCAGTATGGGGGTTCATTTTTATAGGGCTCTGATATGAGAGAGGAAGCACTTAAGCCACCTTTTATTGCGAGGCAAAACAATCTGAGTCATTTGTTGGCGTGAAGGGGTCAGTGAGATTCCATAGCTCAGTGTGTTTATCATGTTGCAGGGGAGGGGACCAAGTGGAGCATCACTACCTCCTTGAATGCCTGGGGTTCTTTGTTGCTTCTATTCTCAGCCTTCCTTGGACTTAGATACAATCAGAGCAGAAGTTGGGAAAAGTGAGTAAGGCAGCAATGAGGGATGGCTATAGGCTAACATTGTTTTCAGCTTTCTCTTCTCCCTTTCCCTCTTTTCTCTAACTTGGTATATTTGTTGGGCAGCTTGGTGTAGTAGCAAGGACCCAGTTTGGGAGTTTCAGCTCTGCCAATAAACTTTTGGTGACTTTGGCTAAATCACTTCTTTCTAGGAATCAGTTTCTTTACTGGTAGAATGGGAAGTCTGATGATCTACAAAGAGGTTTCATCTCTAACATCCTGTTTATACCCTTCTGGGATAGAGCTCTGTGCTGCCTCTATACAGAGCTTTCACTGAAGTTCCCTGTTCTGTATATCAACCTTAAAGCACCATGTCCACTCGCTGTCTTCTAAACTGACAAATGGCCAGGAATCTAATTAATAAATGAATTCATGCTGGTTTGATTAATGAGGAAAAACTAAAATATTTCTATCTTCTTCCCTTCACCCTTCCAACTTTGATAAAGTATATTTCCACAGTGTGATCCTAGACAGCGCTCTTGCTTTCTAACCTAAAGTGGCTAGTGAGAACTTTAGGAAGGAAGTATTAGCATCTGAAGGGTTGTGTCTGTGAAGGAGGTTGGGCTGGACGAGATGGACAGGGCATTGGGATACAGCCATCAATCCATTGCATGTGTTTGGCCAGGCTGGCAGTGGTGGACAGTGCCAGGTTTTTTGAGTATGGTTTCTGTCACCAACAGAGTTGGCTGTCTTTGAAGTCTGCTAGTTAATCTCTTCCAGAATCTTAGAGTGTAACTAGCACTTAAGAGGAGGAGGATAAAGGAATCTCTAGGAATAAGAATCCCCCCTATTTTCAGTAAGAACTTAGTTCTCTTCTTTCAACAGTTTTTTGAAGCATCTAATAAATGAACAGATTCCAGATTTTCTTTTTCTTTTTAGTACCTATTCATTGCCATGGATGGAGGCAATACTGAGTAATGAAACAGATGGATATCACCAAAAATATATTGGGCAATAGCCACGTATTTCTGGGTGCTTTCATAAGATGGAGGTAATAACCTGAGTATCATAGTTTTTGAGAGGTTTCAATATACAAAATACACTTGGAAGAGTACCTGATACATTGTAAGCTCTCATTAGACATCAGTGATTATTTTATTATTTCATTTGCATAACAATTCTGGGAGATATATGTCATTATCCTCATTTTATAGACAAAGAAATTAAGGTTTGGGGAGGGACAATGACTTGCCCAAGGTCACATAGTCATTAAATGGCAGAACCATAATCTAAACCCAGATGTCCTGGTTTGAAGTCCTATGGTATTTCTGCTATATAATACAGCTGCCTCTAATAGGCACGTAAGTCATGAGATTTCCCCCAGATAATCTACAAGCTAGATAATTGGAAGCTTGGATAATCAGGATAATCAGGAGCTGAACATGTTATTATGTGATGTTGAGTTTCAGTAAGTTTGGTTATTAAGGCAGTCCTTGTTTGCAGGCTCGATGTGAACTGAAAGTCATCTATATCAGAACCATATCCTCCTTTTGCATAGTTCTGATCTCAGTTTTACATAGTTTGGATGTCTTGGTTTGATCTCAGTTACTGCAGAACCTTGCAAAGTGAGGACCTGGATCCAATATGCACTAGTTTCAGTTAACACAGTGTAATGCAAATTGAGGGCTGTCTGTATATCTATTAGCTTCACATTCACATAAAGAAACTCTCACATTCTTTTTCCGTTGGACCAGTTAGATGGTTCATTTCCACTTGATGACCCATTATTTTTTGCATTCTTTTGCTTACAAGGTTCTGTTTCTGCTAAGGGAGGGCACCGTGTTACATAAGTAAGATCTTTGAAGGTCACTGGTGATTGGCTTTTGGCTTAAAGGCACATCACCCCTGACATTTATTGTAATGCAGCAGTAGATCTCTCTCTGGACTTAGACAGACACATCTGTTTTCTTTACCTTTTTTTTTTTTAAATTCTCTCCACTCTCCATTACATGTCTAAGTTTTCTTTCTGAATTGATGTGTCTCTTTCCATCTTTTCCAGCAATGTAGAAGAAGGCCAGTGGGGCCAGTTATCTCTCAGTTGTTGTTTTACAACTCACCGTTAGTTGCAGTAGACAGTGAGCCGCCATTAGGCAAGAACTGAGTATATTTAAATTTCTTTTTATACATAGATGCTTAAATTCTTTTTAAGCACTTATTAATAATTTCAACCTGAAGATAGATGCATAGAATGCATAGGTATCAACATTAAGGCAAGATAAGATTGAAAATACTGGTGCTTTGAATGTCCTCTTGTCCCAAATGTTTAAAAAATTCTCCTCCCTTGAATTTTTATTGTTCTCCTGCCCCTTCCCCATCTTTAAGATTATGTTTTAAAACCTGTTCTTAGTTTCCTTTGTCAAGCATGCTGAAGAGTAGTAATTCTTTGCTGACTCAAATTTTTTTTCTCTTACCTATACAGTGCTGGAGAATTAGTTTGGGGTAAAGCGAGCTTGTGACCTTTTGGCTGAGAGCATACTCCACCACTTTCTGGCTTTACCTTGGACCTGTTATGTTGAACTCTTTAGGCCTCAGTTTCCTTATCTGTAAGATTGCACCCACTTGTTTTAGGATTAAATGATTAAATATAAGTGCTTAGAACAGTGCTTGGCACATGGTAGGTGCCATGTAAGCATTAGTTATTATTAAAGTGAATGTCTTTAAAAGGAGAATCTGGCTAAAAGTAAAGAGTATTATATTCAAATACTTTATTGAAGGGGTAAAAATAAATATTACTAGAATGTAATGTAAAATTATCCTGCAATTTCCCCAACACAATGACTCTACAGTACTTTTGAGAGAGAATACTCACTGTTCTATAGTAATAGGTACTTTGAGAACCTCTTCAAATGCAAATCAACAAATCTACTTGAACTAATATTTCTTTACTATAAGGTCAACATCTTAATTTTTGAGTTTCGTAATTTATGGAGAGTAGTTGACTTGCGTACAGAGTGAGTTTGGGTATGAGTTTTCTTGGGGCTAGATTTTTGACAGTAGCAATAACTGAAGAATCAGTGGTGAACTTAAAGAGGTGGCAGCTAGCAGACAGGGAGTTTGACCCAGGAGGCACCCCACAGTGAGGACCCAGGTGCAGCCTGGCTTGGCCAGTGATTGCAGACCTGATTTCTAGGCCCTAGAAGGTTATGGGCGGAGGCAGCTGGCTGAGATTGGGGTGTGGAGTTGGTAACTTTCTGTTGTCCTCAAGACTTTTTTAGATGCAGGCTCAAGTATCCTGTGGACCCAGGTGGCATCCTCTGGGAGGAGCTCAGCCTCGGCCAAACATGGGCCAGGGATTGCAGGCTTGAACTCCAGGTCCCAGAAGATTCCTAGTGGAGGCAGCAGACTGGCTATATTAGATCTAGGATTTGAACCCAAGTTTGTGTGCTGGCAAAAGCTAAGCTCTTTCCACTAATGACTCCATGCAGTTTCCCTGGTGGAGAGGGTACCGGTGGAGAAAAGGAAAGTAGCTGAGGCAGTGGAGGTATCTATGAGTTCAGCATCTAAATGCATAGGTGATATACAGTATCTGAGAGGGCAGCTCTGAAATCAAAGGGGCTGCCTGCAGGCAGCAATGACATGGTGAAGGTGCCAGAGGAAATGGCAGTGGTATGGTAGTTATTATAAGCCTTTCATGGATAGATTAGAACTTGGGAATGCATTTCTGTGTATTCCTGTAGTGCTTATACCTCAAATCATAAACTCATAGTTTGCATCATGGAATCTCAGAGTTGAAAGTGTTCAGTACAGTAGATTTCATGTACATGATCATCCAGTCCATGCTGGGGGAGCGATGATAGAGACGTTACTTCCCCCTTTCCACTCAAATGTGGATAGGAATGGATAGGAATTTTGTTTGTTTGTTTATTGTTTAATTTTTAGTGACTAGAGCAATGCCTGGAACCTAAAAGCACCTAAAAGCACTCAGTAGATATTATTGAATGAAAGAGTACTTGGATAATCTGTTTAAAATTATGTTTTATATATTAAACAATATTATGTACCAAGTGGTATTTCCTTTAAGTCTTACCTTAACCCTGTGAGGTATGTATTATTATTTCCAATTTATGGATGAGGAAACTGAGATTCAGGAATTAAGTAATTTTCTTTTTCTTTTTTTAAATTGAAGCATAGTGGACATATAATATTGGTTTCAGGTATACGACATAATGGTTTGGCATTTATATACATTACAAAATGATCACCACAATGTCTAGTAACCACCTGTTACCATACAAAGGTATGAAAATATTGTTGACTACATTCTATATGCTGCACATTACATCCTCATGACTTATTTATTGTATGGCTGGAAGTCTGTACCTCTTAAATCCTTTCACCTATTTCATCCAATCCCCCATCCCCTTCCCTCTGGCAATCACCAGTTTGTTCTCTGTATCTGTGAGTCTGTTTCTATTTTGTTTTGTTTTTTGGATTCCATATATAAGTGAAATTGTATGGTATTTGCATTCCTCTGACTTATTTCTCTTAGCATAATACTCTCTAGATCCATCCACGTTGCTATAAATGGCAAGATTTCATTCTTTTTTATGACTGAGTAATATTCCATTGTATATATCTATCTATTTCTTCTTTGTCCATTTATTTATTGATAGACACTTAGATTGCTTCCATATCTTGGTTGTTGTAAATAATGCTGTGATGAACATAAGGGTGAATACAGCTCTTTGAATTAGTGTTTTCATTTTCTTTGGATAGAAACTCTGGAGTGGAATTGCTGGTTCATATGGTAGTTCTATTTTTAATTTTTTAAGGAACCTGCATACCATTTTCCATAGTGGCTGTACCAATTTACATTCCCTCCAACAATGTATGAGTGTTAGAAATTAAGTAATTTTCTTAAGGTGACATTACTAAAACACAATGGTCAGGATTTAAATCTAAGAGTATTAACATTACATTATACTGTGGAATTATCACCTTTGTTATTTTAGATAATATTCTTTTATTAATGGAGCCTAAATTTCTATGGAAGCCACATCATGCTGTTGATTCACTAATCTTATTGCCAACTAAAACTCACAAGCCTTTTAGTTACCATGTCTCATCCGTCCTATACTTGAGCTGCTGAGTTTTTGTTTTGGGTGTGGGGAGCTAAGTGCAGGAGCTTGCCTTTATTCCAGATAGATTTTCTCTGGTTAGATTGATTTGATCTTTCTTTTTAATTAATTAATTAATTTTTGGCTGCCTTGGGTCTTCATTGCTGCGTGGACTTTCTCTAGTTGCTGTGAGCAGGGGCTACTCTTCATTGCGGTGCGTGGGCTTCTCATTGCGGTGCTTCTCTTGTTGCAGAGCACAGGCTCTAGGCACGTGGGCTTCGGTAGCTGTGGCATGCTGGCTCAGTAATTGTGGCTTGCGGGCTCTAGAGCGCAGGCTCAGTAGTTGTGGCACACGGGCTTAGTTGCTCTGCAGCATGTGAGATCTTCCTGGACCAGGGCTCAAACCCATGTCCCTTGCACTGGCAGGCAGATTCTTAACCACTGTGCCACCAGGGAAGTCCCTGATTGATCTTTCTTCATTAAGATTTTTTGGTTTAGTATGCTTTTAAAATTTCATCAAGTATTTTTTGGCATTTATTGGTAAAATAATTTGTTTCTTTTTTAGTTTTAGTTAATATTCTATAAAACATGTTGATAGATTTTCTAGTGCTTAACTAGCCTTGTATTACTCAAATAAGCTATTTAGTTATAGTATATATTTATACATATACATATATTCATGCTGCTGAATTTGAATTTTGTATATATGAGTTATATCACTGAATACAATATATCAATGTATATCTGTTTCATTAATTTTTATGCTATCTTTATAGAGTTTTGATAGTAGGATCATGACAGTTTCATAAAATGAATTGGAAGCTTCACATCTTTGTCTGTCCTCTGGAAACACAGGAATTGTCTACTGCCATCTTTGTCTATTGGAGAGCATAGGAATTGTCAGTTCTTTACAAGTTAAAAAAACTTAGTTGTAAAACCATTTGGTCTTCACACCTTTAAAAGAGATAGGTATTTAACAGTACTTTATTGGTCTGTTCATATTTTCTATGCTTTATCGAGTCAGTTTTGGTAATTTAAAAGATATATTGGTGTAAAGTTGACATGATATTCTCTTATTTTTTTCTTTTTCCTATCTATGGTTATATTCTCTTTCTTATTCCTTATGTTTTTAAAATTTTTGTTAAGACCTTTTTGGATCTTGATTCTGTCATTTAACGTATTAATTAGGGAGTTCCCTGGTGGTCCAGTGGTTAGGACTCTGCACTTTCACTGCTGAGGACCCAGGTGCAATCCCTGGTTGGGGAACTAAGATTCCACACGCTGTGAGGTGTGGCCAAAAAAAAACCCCCAAAACAAAATAAAACAAAACAAAAAAACCACATTAATTATTAGAAACTTTGTTTGAGCGTGGCTTAATTAATTAAATAAAATTCAAGAAACATTTATTTAGTATCTTCTATATGCCGGATAGATGCTAGAGATACAAAGATGATTAAAACAATGTCCTACTCTTAAGACATTTACAGTATAGCAAGCATATTGGAGACTGGTTGTCAAATGGCTTGCTGAAATTCAGATACATTATTTCTAATGCATTACTCATCTAGCAATAAAGTACTTCTGAAAAAGAAACAAAAGAGGTTGATATTATATTCTTTGTGAACCAATGTTTTTGTCCTAATGATTACCCCTTGTCCCTGTAGGTGGTCAGTTATACATTCTAGAATCTTGTCCTGGTAGTTAAATTCGTGTAAGGGATGTGCACTGGGACATATCTTGCTCATTAATAGAGATTCCATTGGGAATATTTTTAGGGAATATTTAAACCATTCTAGAATTTATACACTTTATCATCTAGAGAAGTGCTTCTTAAATTTTAGTGGGCATACAGATCATCTGGGGATCTTATTAAAATGCAGATTCTGATTCTGTAAGTCTAGATGGGGCATGAGATTCAGTATTTCTAACAAGCCCCCAGGTAGTGTCATTGTTGCTTTCCCTCAGGGCTGCTGACTAGGAGCACACTTTGAGGACAGAAGGGTAATATATATTCTGATTTACCCTTAGTAAGATGCCAGGTTTCAGAAAATTAACAAATAGAGCATTTAGGCTAAAATTAAGAAGACTGACAATGCCTCATATGTTGGTGGGGATGTAGAACAACTGAAACTCTAATATCTGCTGGTGGGAGTATAAATAGTTATAACCGATTTTGAAAATTATTTGGTATTATATGCTGAAGTTAAAAATATGCCTGTCTATGACAGCAGTTCCAGTCCTAGGTATATACCCAAGAAAAGTGAGTGCTTATGTCCACCAAAAGACATGCAAAACATCTTCATAGCCATTTTATTCATAATAGCCACAAATTGTAAACAACCCAGATGTCCATCAACAGGAGAATGGATAAATAAATTGTGGAATACTTATTCAGTGGAATACTAACACAGCAATAAAAACTTACTGATATTCACAACAACATGAATGACTCTCAGAAATTATGCGGAAAATAGAGAAGTAGGTAAAGGAGATAGAGCTAGATAAAGATTAGAGGAGATAGAAGATAGAGTAGGTATGTGATTCTACTTATTAAATTCAAGACCAGGCATAACCACTCTACAAGTATAGAAGTCAGAATGGGGTTATCTCTGGGGATGGGTTATTAGTTAGGAAGAGGCATGTGAGAACTTTTTAGGGTGCTTTTAATCTGGGTGGTGGTTACATGGGAGAGTACATATGTAGAAATTCAATGAATGAACTCACTGACTGAACTTAAGATTAGTGCACTTTACTCTCTATTATACTGTAATGAAATTTTTATTTTAATAAAAGAAATAGAGCATTAAAAGATAAAAAGGTACCTTTTGAATTCTGAACAGGGCTATTTTTTTAGCAGTGGAATTGATTTCCAAGTGAGTTATATGTTTTCATTCACAGTCATCTACTGATGAAAATATTAAAAAATGTATTTAAAGGTAGTGAATTATTGTAGCTAACTGATTCCTTAAAATAATAAATATAGTTGCCATTGGATTTTAGGATAATTGAATCACAGCTCAAACACATTTTGGTTAAGTCAGAACATTTCCATTGTTTTGAAGGGAGATGTGAAACTCCCAAGAAGACTAGCTCTCATCAGCTATTTTGGAAATCAAAGAAAACCCTTTAGAGGTGTGCTTTGTCTTTTTACTCTTGAAACCTTCCCTATCAATTTGTAACTTATGTTCTCCATCCAGATGCCTTAATACTCATGCTGTAATCTCTTACTGCCTAAAATTCCCCATTGTTTCTTATTCAGGACAGATCTTAAATCTGTTTTTTATCTCTATCTTTATTTCTCTAATATTTCTCCATGCCCCTCTTCTCAGGGTCATAGGGTTCTGTAGTTTTCAGACTTTTTGTAAGCAATAGAACCCATTTTTCAAGTAAATCCTTATTTATGGAAATCTAACAAAGATAAACTTTGGCTGAAACCTTGACTGCTCAGATCCCTTCAACTCTTCCTGAATTCTGCCTTTCAGCTTACTCTTTCCTCCTTATCCCACAACTTGAGGGTGGGATACACTGGGGGGCAAAATAATATAACCTAGCCCAATCTTTTCACTTTACAGAGGAGACTGAAGTACAGAAAGGGCTTCACAGCTATAGTGGTCAACTACTTCAGGCTATCATAGAATTAGTTTTAATTGCTAAGTAGCAAAATTGAAATGTGGAAAAATAAGATTTAAAATATCTTTACATACTGTTTGAATAATCAGTATAGTGATCCCCAAAATATGCTTTTCACGTTGTGCTCATAGGCAAGTAGCCACAATTAAAAATTCCCTGTTACAAGGAAACATTAATGACATCTTAAAAACAGTAGTGTTATTTTTGACAAGGGTGCCAAGACAATTCAATGGAAACATAATAGTCTTTTTAACAAATAGTGCTGGGACAACTGCATATTCCCATGCAGAAGAATGGAATTGTATCCCTACCTCACCTCTGACTCCTAAACATAGGAGTATATCTTCTCGACCTTGGATTAGGCAGTGATTTCTTAGATACGACAACAAAAGCATAAGTGAAAAAAAAGATAAATTGAACTACATTAAAATTAAAAACTTTTTTGATCAAAGGAAACCATCAAGAAAGTGAAAAGATAACCTATAGAATGGGTGAAAATATTTGCAAATCATATATTGATAAGAAAGTAGTATTCAATCTATAGAAAGAACTCTTATACCTCAACAATAAAAAGACAACCCAATTTTTTAAAAGGGCAAAGGATTTGAACAATTATTTTTCCAAATAAGATTTACAAATGGCTGATAAGCCCATAAAAAGATGCTCAAGATCATTAGTCATTAGGGAAACGTAAATCAAAATCACAATGAGATATTACTTCTCACACACTAGAATGGCTATAGTCATGAAAACTGAAACTAACAAATGTTGGCAAGGATGTGGAGAAATTGGAACCTTTGTACATTGCTGGTGGGAATGTAAAATGGTGCAGCCACTTTAGAGAACAGTTTAGCCATTTCTCAAAAAGTTTAATATGTAACTACTATATGACCCAGAAATTCCACTCCTACTAGCTGAGATATGGTCCCCTCAGAAATGGAATAGGTGACAAAGAAGCCTTTGATAGCAAGAAGGGAAATTAGGAAAGATATATTATAATAAATAATATTGTGAAATGCAATGCATATTTAAATTGCTTTTTATAAAGCATAATGAAGTTAAATATTTAAAAAATTCTCTAGTCATTTCCCTTTTGCTTACCAATTTAATAAGTGAGATAATGTACGTTTGTGTGTATACATTTTATTTTATTTATTTATTTTTATTAATTAAAAATTTTATTTGATAGTTTTGGCTTTTCTAATCACAATATTATATAACTTCCCATTTTTTCTTTCTTTGACACCTTTTATTTCTGTTTTCATAGTTCTTCAGTTTTTTTGGATATAATTGACATAAAGCACTGTGTAAGTTTAACATGTACTGCATAATGACATACCAGCATCATGAAATGGTTATCACAGTAACTTTAGTAAACATCCATCATCTCATATAGATACAAAATTAAAGAAATAGAAAAAAATTTTTTCTTGTGATGAGAACTCTTAGGATTTACTCTCTTAACAGCTTTCATATATAACATAAACCACATTTAATTATATTTGTCATATGGTACATTACACCCCAGTACTTGTCTTATAACTGAAAGTTTGTACCTTTTGACTGCCTTCATCTGATTCCCCCTCCCCCAGCCCCTGACCTCTGGTAACCACAAATCTGATCTCTTTATCTGTTAGTTTGTTTTTGAAATATAATTGACCTACAACACTGTGTTAGTTCCTGTTACAAAACAATGTGATTTTATATTTCTGTACATTTCAAAATGATCACTATGATAAGTCTAGTTACTATATGTCACCATACAAAGATATGACATAGTTATTGACTATATTCCCCACACTGTACATTTCATACCCATGACTCATTTATTTTGCAACTTGGAAGTTTGTACCTCTTAATCTCCTTGACCTATTTCTTCCCTCCCCCCTCCCCCCTTCCCCTTTGGAACCACCTATTTGTTCTCTGTATCTATAACTCTGTTTCTGGTTTGTTACATTTGTTCATTTGTTTTGCTTTTTTAGATTCCATGTATAAGTAAAATCATACAGTATTTGTCTTTCTCTCACTTATTCACTTAGCATAATGCCCTCTAGGTCAGTCCATGTTGTCATAAGTGGTAAGATTTCATTCTTTTTATGGCTAATATTCCATCATATAAATATATGACATCTTCTTTATCCATTCATCTATTGATGGGCACTTGGGCTGCTTCCCTATCTTGGCTATTGTAAATAATGCTGCAGTGAACATAGGGTGCATATATCTTTTCTAATTAGTGTTTTTGTTTTCTTCAATTAAATACCCAGGAGTAGAATTGCTAGACCATATGGTAGTTCTATTTTTAATTGTTTGAAGAATCTCCATATTATTTTCCATAGTGGCTGCACCAATTTACATTTCTAATAGTGCAGGAGGGTGCCCTTTTCTTCACATCCTCACCAACACTTGTTATTTGTTGTCTTTTTGATAATAGTCATTCTGACAGATGGGAGGTGATATCTCATTGTGGTTTTGATTTGCATTTCCCTGATGATTAGCGATGTTGAATATCTTTTCATATTCCTGTTGTCCATCTGTATGTCTTCTTTGGGAACATTTCTCTTCAGATCCTCTTCCATTTTTTAATAGCGTTTTTTTGATGTTGAGTTGTATGCATTCTTTGTGTATTTTTTTTTTACATCTGTATTGGAGTATAATTGCTTTACAATGGTGTGTTAGTTTCTGCTTTATAACAAAGTGAATCAGTTATACATATACATATGTTCCCATATCTCTTCCCTCTTGCATCTCCCTTCCTCCCACCCTCCCTATCCCAAGTGTGTATACATTTTAAAATGGAATTTGTGTGTGAGATTCAGTTTTTAAAACTAGAAATTAGTAACTGTAAATTAATTAGCTTCTTCAGTTCCTTCCTCCCTTCCTCCCTCCCTCCCTTTCTTCCTTATTTCTTTTCTTTGTTTCCTTTCATTTTTAAAGTTTAGTTCCGTTAGTTATTTACATTTTGGAAAATTTCCCTTTAATTTTTAAAGATAATTATCTGTAGTATTTTGGAGAGACTATTAAATAGGAATAGGAGTGCTGTAAGGAGACATGAAATAGAGTATATTTATTCTAAATTTGAAAATCCCCTAGCCTTCCTATTGCAGTTCCTTTAACAATTCTTTATAGTTTTAGTTCTCTGCTTAGTATATTTTCTCAAGAGGTATTTGGATTTTTAAAAAAGTGTGATGTTTTAATCCAAAGGAATGAATCTTTAAAAGAAGAATGTTAAACGCTATTTTATGATATTAGAGAAGACATGTCTTATTTGAGGTGACAACATGTGTTTTCCAGATTGGGGATTTTATATCATGTAGGTTATTGCTTGGTTGGTTTATGAATGAGAGTGCCTTCAGTCCTTAATTAACTTCAACAAATGAGTATGTGTGCAGTTGTTTGTGGTTTTCAAAGAGCTTTTCTCATACATTACTTCACTTATATTCACAATAACTCTGTGTGAAGTAGATTTGTTCTTTTTAAAAACTGAAGTATAAACATGCAAAGTGTATAAAGTAAAATTGTATGTATATGTAATGAGTACTTACAAAGTGAATTCCATGTAACCATCATGCAGGTTAAAAAAAAAAAAAAGAACACTGACATCATCCCAGAAGCCACATGTGTCCCTTCCCAATCATACCTCACCCTCTCCCTTTAAGGTAACCACCATTCTGTATTTAATGTTAGTCATTTCCTTTGCTTTATAGTTTTACTGCCTATGAATGCAGCTCTGAAAAATACAGTTTGATTTTGCCTGTTTTTATGAATTATATAAATCATACAGAGTATATTTTTATGTGTTGCAGTTTTTGCTCAACATATATCATCATGAAATCCTAGTTCATTAATTTGCTTTTTATTGTGTTAGTATCAGAGTTTATCCTCTCTATTGTCAGTGAGCATTTGGGCTATTTCCAGTTGCTGCTTATTATGAACAATGCTGCTGTGAATTTTTTGTACATATATCTTCTTGATGTATATGTGCACAAGTTTCTCTAGGTTGTTTTTGCAGGAGTGGAATTGTTGGGTCAGAGAGGATATTCCTGTCTTCATCCTTATTAGATAATGCTAAACTTTTAAAAAGTGATTGTTTATACTCCCACCAATAGTCTATGAGTGTACCCATTCCTTAACATCCTTGCCAACAGTTGATGTTGTCAGACTTTAAATTTTTGCCAATCTCCTGGGTGTGTAGTAATATCTCATCATGGTTTTAATTTGCCTTCCTGATTACAAATGTTATTAAGCACTTTTTGATAAGTTATTGATTGTGTAGATTTCTTCTATTGGGAAGTGCCTGTTCAAGTCTTTTGCCCATTTTTCTTTTGGGTTGTCTGTCTTTTTTTGTTGTTGTTTTTCTAAAAAATGATTCATAGTTTTATATATATTCTGTATATGAATTCTTTGTTATTTATGTGTTGCAAATATCTTTTTCCACTACTGGCTTGTTTTTACTCTCTTTATGGCATTGTTTGATGAACATTCTTAATTTTAATATAGATGAATATTTATTGATCTTTTCCTTTTTGGTTAGTGCTTTTCCTATGCTGTTTAAGACATTCTTTCCTATCTGAGGTTATGAAGCTAATCACAAGTGACTTTCACATTGACTTTTAATCCACCTGCAGTTGTTTGGGGATATGGTTTGATGCAGGAGTGTAGTTGTATTTTTTTTTCCTTTTTTAGGTACCCAGTTGTTGCAGATAATTTACTAAAATCTATCCTTTCCTGACTGCTCTGCAGGGTTAGCTCTGTCATATATCAAATGCCCATATATGCGTGGGTCTATTTTGGGGTCATTTATGTATTTGTCTTTCCTTGCACCATTACTTAATTATATTTGCTCAATAATTCTATTATCTTGGAGAGTAAGTTCTGCCACCTTGTTTTTATTTTTCAGGGGTTTCTTGGCACTTCTTGACCCTTTGCATTTCCATGTAAATTTAAAATTAACTTAAGTTCCACAAAGAAAACCTGTTGGGATTTTTTATTCAATTTGCATTTAATCAATAAGTCAATTTTAATAGAAATGATACCTTTATAACATTGAATCTTCCAACCCATGAACTTATTATAGCTCTCCATTTATTTTGGTCCTCTTTAAAGTATCCCAATGAAGTTTATAAATTTTCTGGTATCAGTCTTTTACAACATTAATATTAAGAAAATTAAATAACAGTTCAAGACGATAGTAACAGAGAAGTTAGAAAGTTAATTGTTAAATGAGCAATACAAACAATAAGTTGCTTTAAGAATTCAGAAGAGGAACAGATATGCCTTAGTGTTTCATAATAGATGACACTAGAAAAGATTTTGGGTCAAATATTAATTAAATAGTATTATCTTAGTTCCCATAGGTGTTATATACATGTCTGAAAATTAATTGTCCTATTTTCAGTTGGTTATTAGGTTAAAAAAGAAATCAATGTACTGATTGATTCATTTTTCCCTCTGTTGATGAATCTTTTGACCGACATGGCTAATCTTAAACAGATATTTGGTATCATGTAAAAATATCTTAAGGGAGAGGTCTGTATTGTCATTTCCAACCCAGCTATGTTATAAAAGTCTTGAAACATAAATGTTTGGTGTGACTTCTGAAATAATGAAATAGTGTATTAGTTGCTTCTTAGTAGTAAGTTTAGCCATTTCCACTTGGCCTGTTAATTCTTTGAAATACCAGAGACCTTCTTCAAGCTTATAGGCTTCAGGGCAGAATTGAGCCAGATGCATTATGTGACATTAAAGTGTAATTTATTTTTATTTTCAAAATGGAGATTGGCATGTTTAAAAGAATGAGGTGGCATTCTTAGTTCCTAATAAAAATAAATCTCTGTTGGTAGTGAGGGTTGCGGCACGGATAGGTCCCAACCCTGTCACTTCTGGGGAACAGCAGTGAAATTGTTTGTTCCTGACAGCAGACAGCCCCACTGCAGAGCACTGGTTTCATGTTACATTAAGTATTAGTGCTGTTCTTTCAGGAGCTATTATGCTGTGACATCAAAGATTTTCTGACAGGGCAGTGGTAGGTTAGCACTGAAGTTGTCTGCTGAAATTTTAAAGAATGAAATTAAATATATATGATCAGGCTTTAATATAAGAGATAGAGACAGAATTAGAATGGTTTAAAGAAAGTTGAAGAAATGATGAGTCTATAGGCTGGTATCTTTGTCTCTATGCTTGTTCAAGCCAAATTTTATTACCTTTTATTTTTACAGAAAATACAAGTGGCCATGATGTTAATGCTAGGATAGTTGATCGTTTTCAGAAAGACTTTATAAATAAGGAAAAAATAGCCTTTTTTGAAATAAAAATGGTTAGGTTGACCTGTAAAATATTTGATGTAAATGGATGTGTAGACAGTAATTGCAGTGGCCTGACTTGCTTCTTACTAATCCACTAATTCGTTAAAAGAATCAAACTACATATTCTATTAAAGTTACAGGAATACAGTTAGATGGCAAGTAAAGAGATAAAATGTCTTGCAACTAAAAAAGCTAAATATATCATAGCAGTTGTATAAATATAGGTAACTTAAAAATTAATCAGATTACAGATTACAGTTGTCTTTTTTTTATTGGAGTATAATTGCTTTATAATGTTGTGTTGGTTTCTGCTGTACAATGAAGTGAATCAGCTATATGTATACATCTATCCCCTCCCTCTTGGACCTCTCTCCCCACCCCCATCCCACCCATCTAGGTCATCACAGAGTACAGAGCTGAGCTCTCTGTGCTATACTGCAGGTTCCCACTAGCTATCTTTTTTACACATGATAGTGTATTTATGTCAAACCTAATCTCCCAGTTCATCCCACCATCCCCTTCCCCTGCTGTGCCCACATGTCTGTTCTCTACATCTCTGTCTCTATTCCTGCCCAGCAAATAGGTTAATCTGTACTATTTTTCTAGATTTCATATATGCGTTAATAGACGATATTTGTTTTTCTCTTTCTGACTTACTTCACTCTGTATGACAGACTCTAGGTCCATCCACATCTCTACAACAGTGTTGTTTTTTGAAAAGGTTAACTTTTGTTAAATGTTGCAAAATATTATTAGTAATTTTTGTTTGTATAGGCTTTCTATTTGAGAAAATTAAATTAAGCATTGCTATAACTATAACATTACTATGATATTTTCATGAAATGATCTTGGTAATATGAAATGTCAGTTAATTTTATAAGCACAATTCAATGTCTGGGCATTTTAGATAATATAACAGTTTTTTGAGATTATGCAAATAAGTTATATGTTAAAATGGATATGTTAACAGTATTGTAGTTTTCTTTTAAAGTAATAGTAAATAGAACATTTTTTCAATTATATTCAGATACAAGCTACTATACATAAAATAGGTAAGCAACAAAGATTTACTGTATAACATAGGGAACTATATTCAATATCTTGTAATAATCTATAGTGGAAAATAATCTGAAAAAATAACTGAATCACTTTGCTGTACACCTGAAACTAACACAATAGTGTAAATCAGCTATATACTTCAATAAAAAATACCATGATACGTTTATTTTAAATAATATAATACTGATAGTGTCAGTTGAGAAGTAACTGGAACAAAAAGGAATTTCTTTATATGTACTTGTGTCTTTGGTCATGTTTCAAGATAATTTCCATTCAGTTGAAAGTATTTTGTAATATAGTCATGAAAACAGTTATTTACAAAACTGAATTTAAAGGTCTTTTCTCTGGCACGTATCTCACAATTTTATTCATACAGATTGAATTGCACCAGGAAATATTGCTACATCCTTTAAAAATCATTAAAAATGATTACTCTAAAATGAAATGGCCAAGGAGTTGTACTGTATTTCTCATACCATTTGTTGAAATTGAGACACTTGAAACTGTAGATCTGAAATGAATTTGATTATATAAAAATGCTTTTGGGGCTTCCCTGGTGGCGCAGTGGTTAAGAATCAGCCTACCAATGCAGGGGACGCGGGTTCGTGCCCCGGTCCGGGAAAAACCCGCATGCCGCGGAGCGGCTGGTCCCGTGAGCCATGGCCGCTGGGCCTGCGCGTCGGGAGCCTGTGCTCCGCAACGGGAGAGGCCACAACAGTGAGGCCCGCATACCACAAAAAAAAAAAAAAAGCTTTCACCTTTTAAAAGTTTTTGTATTGTTTTTATTTTTGGTGTAACAAAATGCAGCGGTAATAAATCAAAAGAAGCAAAAGGCCAAATATAAAAAAATGTTATGATATCTTCTCTGAGGACTCTGAAATCTTCTATTTCAGAAATATTTGAGTAGATTAAATGTTTTTCTTTTACAAATGTTATAATTGTATTTTATTATTTTTTAAAGTTTTGAAATATCATTTCTTTTTTTTTTTTACATCTTTATTGGAGTATAATTGCTTTACAATGGTGTGTTAGTTTCTGCTGTATAACAAAGTGAATCAGCTATACATATACATATATCCCTGTATCTCCTCCCTTTTGTGTCTCCGTCCCAGGCCCTCCCTATCCCACCCCTCTAGGTGGACACAAAACACCGAGCTGATCTCCCTGTGCTGTGCAGCTACTTCCCACTAGCTATCTGTTTTACATTTGGTAGTGTATATATGTCCATGCCACTCTCTCACTTCGTCCCAGCTTACCCTTCCCCCTCTCCGTATCCTCACGTCCATTCTCTACGTCTGCGTCTTTATTCCTGTCCTGCCCGTAGGTTCTTCAGAACCATTTTTTTTTTAAAGATTCCATATATATGTGTTAGCATACGGCATTTGTTTTTCCCTTTCTGACTTACTTCACTCCGTAATGCAGTCTCTAGGTCCATCCACCTCACTACAAAGAATTCAATTTCGTTTCTTTTTATGGCTGAGTAATATTCCATTGTATATATGTGCCACATCTTCTTTATCCATTCATCTGATGATGGGCACTTAGGATGCTTCCATGTCCTGGCTATTGTAAATAGAGCTGCAATGAACATTGTGGTACATGACTCTTTTTGAATTACGGTTTTCTCAGGGTATATGCCCAGTAGTGGGATTGCTGGGTCATAGGGTAGTTCTATTTTTAGTTTTTTAAGGAACCTCTGACCAGTCCTTGGTCAGAATGGCCATCATCAAAAAATCTACAAACAATAAATGCTGGAGAGGGTGTGGAGAAAAGGGAACCCTCTTGCACTGTTGGTGGGAATGTAAATTGATACAGCCACTATGGAGAACGGTATGGAGGCTCCTTAAAGAAGTTATAATTTTAAATTAAAGTATTTGATAGGAAAAAAAGGGAGAATGTGGGATAGATATTTACTCATTTAAAAGCAGTAATCCTATATAAATATTTATAATATCAATATTGTTTCAATCCTTTCACTTCTTCCAACCACAGGCATCCTAATTCAGAATGCTTTGAATTGCCATTCTACAAATAGGATATGTAGAGTTTAGCAATGTTGCCATTAGCTGGCTAAAAATAACATAGGTGCATTTGAAAATTTTCTAGTATACTTACTAACTGAAGGACTGAAGGACTTTAAAGAATTTAGTCTTTTTCGTCTGATAAGGAAAGTATGAGTGCTTTAATTAATTTGAACTGTTTTGAAAAACTTTTAAAGTCTGTTTTGTCACACTGTCTATAAAACAATTGATCAGCACTAGTGTTTCCAAGAGAGCTGATTATAGATACAGTCAGCTCTTCACAAGAGGCTGCTGGATGAGTGTTAAATAAAGGGGTTGTTTATTTATTTATTTTTGAAAATTTTGTGCATTTAAATTAAAGGCTACTGGGAAATACATTTTGGAGAATTTGTTGTTATGGGAGACATAGTTCCCTTTTAAAATAAAAGTAGTCTTCCATTTAAAAAAACCTAAGCAATCAGAAATACATGCTAAATTCATCTCTATTGTTTGAGTTTAAATATGTGTTACATACTTTTTCAAATCAACAAATAATTTATTAAGTGCTGACTATGTGCCAGGCCTTATGGGGATAGGAAATAATTAGTGTACATTTCTGAACTCATAGAACTTAATAGTTGTTAGGGCAATACAAGAGAATATATAATCAATTTCTAGAATATGTGGTTAGTCTGTATCTTCAAAGATGAGAAAGAATAAAATCAGCTACAAGAAATTAGGGTAGGCTTGAATAAGTAAACTTTTGGATTGAAGCTTAGAGGCCTTTCAGGACTTGGATTGGCATTGCAGAAGGGTGAACATCTTAGGGTGGGTGAATTTGCCTTTGTCTTTGCTGTGTTAACAAATTTATATTATTTGGGTACTTTTCTTTGAGCTTACATTAATTAGTTAAACTTATTAAAGGAAATACCTTTAGAATTCTTTCCCCAATAAAAATCCAGAAGCTTAGTTTCCTGCATAGAATATCTTTTCAACTAACGTAGTATTTTTGTTCCTCTTTTAATGAATGACAGCAAAAATGACTTGAAAGTTCCACCAGTAAACAGGTCATATAATTGAAGTGAATCCTCAAAATCAAGTTTTCAATTCTATTTAGTAAGTGAAAGGTAAGGGAAGATCTTCAAAGGCTGAAAGTTTGCAGAGAAGAAGGTTTTTGTCTTTTTTAAAAACTATCTTTGCCTTCCTGCTGCAAATGTAACACATTTCATACATTGTATTAAGTCTGTTTCAAATCTGCACATAAAAAGAATCTAATAATTATATTATGTAGTTCTTGGCAAATATTTACAGTTCTCTGGACTAGGGATTGTTATTACTATTCAATACCCTAATTTATGTTTTATAAATATATATCTGGTAAATGCCAAGATACCCAAAAGTTAACCATTCATCTCAAAGTTAAAACATTAAAAAATTAAATTACTGAGGTGTGAGTTAAAAGCTCAAATTTAGCTTCAGTTTCAGTTATTTCTATTTAATTAATTATTTAATTAACCATGATTTCTTTTTACCTTTTTACCTAAAGCAAATAAAACATTGAAACCAAAGACTACTCTGAAGATCATACAGTGTAAGAGAAACAAGATTATTTCAAGTAAATAGTCTCATTTATATCAGATGGTACATTGCTATATCCAAGAAACAAAATTTATCATTCTTATATTTAAAATAATACTAGATGAATATTTAAAAATAAAAATTTGGTTGGCATTTGATTTTCTTTGCCTTTGCAGTGGGCACCAGTGTATAAAATGAATTCTGACCATTTTACTACACTGTTCTTTTGTTTTGTTGAATTTTGAGGTATACTTTTTCAAAAAAGTGCAAGATACATTTATTTATTTAAAAATTGAAGTGATTTAAATTAATTTTAATTTCGTATTTTTGGAGAATTTCACAAGAGTCTTCAAAAACTGCAGTCAGCTTGGCAAGTTAAAAAAATGTTAACAATCAAATATCCAGGTTTGGGGTTCATTGGTGTAACGAATCCGAACTCAAGATGCAGAATTTGATAATGTCCTTTAACCTCTATGATGCTGACATGCGGATGTACATTGCACTTATTAATTTGTTTCTTATTTCATTCACTTAAATTTATCAAGCATATACACTGTACCAGGCACCAAAGATACAAAGA
The DNA here is from genome assembly GCF_059928025.1 of Delphinapterus leucas. Classification (NCBI taxonomy): domain Eukaryota; kingdom Metazoa; phylum Chordata; class Mammalia; order Artiodactyla; family Monodontidae; genus Delphinapterus; species Delphinapterus leucas. Next base: position 39,096,700 of record NC_143135.1, read on the forward strand.
TGAAATGGTTACTGCCCTCGATAAACTCACAATTGGGTGATGAGAGGGAAGATTGAGAATGAAAGAAAGTAGAGATAAAAAGATACATTGGGAGAGTGAAGGTAGGCAGTGTAAAAGGCATCAAAAATATTTTCAGATTCTATAGTGTGATGATTGTTTTGGAGTGATGGGCAGAGGGCTGTGGCAGCACATAAGAGGGAGTATTAATTTTGACGGAATAAAGGGTTCTCAGCTACTATATTTTATGCATACAATTTGAAAGTTTTATTGTTCACCCCATTGCCTTAAGGTCAGCTCAATATGTTCTTATTTTCACATTTAAAAAATTATGGAGGTAGCATTTACAAAAGTTACCCATTTTAAAGTGAACAGTTCAGTGACATTTAGTACATTTACAATGTTGTGCCATACCTATCTAGTTCCAAAACATTTTCATCACCCCAGAATGAAACCCCGTGCCTATTAAGCAGTTATTCTTCATTTCTCCCGCTCCCTAGCACCTGGCAACTACCAGTCTTCTTTCTGTCTCTTGATATCTCATATAAAAGGAATCATACAATATACAACCTTTTGTGACTGGCTTTTTTCACTTAGTGTAATGTTTTCTAGGCTCATTTATGTTGTAGCATGCATTAGTACTTTATTCCTTTTTATGACTGAATAATATTCCATTGGGTATAAACCATATTTTGCTTATCCATTCATCCATTGATGGATATTTGGGTTGTTTCCATTTTTTGACTGTTTTGAATAGTGCTTCTATGAACGTGTGTACAAATATTTGTCTGAGTACTTGTTTTCAATTCTTTTGGACCTATACCTAGGAATGGAATTGCTGGGTCATATGGTAATTCCATGTTTAACTTTTTGAGGAACTGCCATACAGTTTTCCAAAATAGCTTCACTATTTTACATTCCCACCAACAATGTATCGAGCTTCCAGTTTTTTCACATCCTTTCCAAGAGTTGTTATTTTCCATTAAGAAAAATGATAGCCAACCTAGTGAAGGTGTCAGATACTATTTAGATGCCTATTTCTTGAAGTCAGAACTAGGGATCTGTGGAAACCGTAGGGAAGCAATGGGTTTGGTTGAACTCCCAGTTAATTGAGGTACAACAGGCTTCACTGAATCTATTTCTTCTTCCTCAGCAGGAATTATCCTGAGCTTCCTAGAGATACCTTTAGGCTAATCAAACCTCAGTACTTCTTAGTGTTGTTCATTCCCCACAATCTGTTATCAACAGAGCAGGATCCTGACTCCCCCAGGACAGATGAAGTTAAGTATTTTAGAGGCTGGTGACAATGTTTTTGGATCCTCACAGGGATTACTTTGAGATGAGCCTCTTTTAAAGAGGTGTTGCTCATATTTCAGAAGACTCTTGAAGACTTCTGATGTAGCACCTTAGGTAGCTATTAGTAAACTAAAGAGCTGGTGCCTTAAATAAGAAGTGCTAAACATCTTCATCTTCCCAGAAATGGAGGTCTCCAAAACAGAAATTTTAAAACACAAGAATATAGAAGCACATATTCTGTTAGCCTTTAGAGGAATGACATCATTATGTAGCTTTTGGAAAACTCTACTGTACGCTTGCAAGAGAATGAGAGTGAAAAAGGCAAATAACATGTTATTATCCTTATTAAAATAGTTTTGACCTTGCAGATCTCTGAAAGGGTCTGGGGGACCCTCATAGGTTCATGACCATACTTTGAGAACTGCTGCCCTAAATTATAGTCTATCCAGGGACCTCAAATATTAATGCTGACAATATCAATTTTAAAGTAGTTTTTTAAAACACCTATTGTCTTAATCAGGCACTGATCTAAGTGCTGGGGATATAGCAGTGTAGGAGATAGACGAAGTCTCTGCCCTCATGAGTTTCGAGTTCTTCTAGTCAGTTGATCTGGCAACTGAATGAAGTCATGAGTTTTCTATTTGCCTAAGCTAAGTCCTTACATTCATATCTCAGGATTTGTCAGGGCGTGTATGGGGCTGTTTATTTACAGCAGGTGAGGCAGTACAGCTGCAGTTGTTGACAGGAGTTCAGACTAGTGGGCAGACTGTGGTGCCCAAAGCGAGTGGATAGCAATACTTAGTTGCAGCCCAGACAGCACGATTTTTGATTTTGCTGTTCTTAAGACACCTGTGTCTCTTCCCCCCGCCCTTCCTTCCTTCCCTCTTTCCTTCCTTCCTTCCACTGTAAGTAGACTATTTCCTCAGATCACCTCTCCAATTTTACCATTCTCTTACCCTGGCAAAGTTATAGCCTCATGCTTCTTTATTATATGTAGAATAAAGAATATATATAAAATATATATAGAATAAAGAATATATGTATTATACATAGAATAAAGAATACATGTAGGGACTTCCCTGGTGGTGCAGTGGTTGAGAGTCCGCCTGCCAATGCAGGGGACACAGGTTTGAGCCCTGGTCTGGGAAGATCCCATGTGCTGCGGAGCAACTAAGCCCATGCGCCACGACTAGTGAGCCTACACTCTAGAGCCCGGGAGCCACAACTACTGAGCCCACGTGCCACAACTACTGAAGCCCACGTACCTAGGGCCCATGCTCCCCAGCAAGAGAAGCCACCGCAATGAGAAGCCCGTGCACCACAGCGAAGAGTAGCCCCTGCTCGCCGCAACTAGAGAAAGCCCACGCGCAGCAACGAAAACCCCAGGCAGCCAAAAATAAATAATAAATAAAAAAAGAATACATGTATAATATACGTAGAATAAACATATAGAGAATACATACATATATGTAATACCAAGCATCTGTTTTGTTTCAGGCACAGTGCTAGGTACTAGCAATAACTCTGGCAATTGCATTTGAAACCCTCTAGTCTTAGAGCAAGAGTTGAAATATTTTATAGTGTCATGGCTTAAAGAGGTCACTCTAAGGCATGCACTGTAGAGCCTGCATATCCCTAACTATTCTAGTTTCCAGTTTTAACGGGTTTTAACAGTTCCTTTGTGTGAATTCACCAAAACTTTGAAAACTTCCCTATCCCATCTCCCACCCTCAGCATTTAAATCGTATAAGTGGACTTCCTCTGCATTTTCTTGAGCCATTGCTCTCAAGGGTAGTCTGATATTAGGCATCAAAATATGCTAACTATGGCTGTAGTCTGAAACTTTTTTTCTTGGCACAAAAGGGAAAATAAACCCAAATTTCAAACTTTGCTTTAATTAAAATAAGCTTTATAGACATGCATTTTAATGGTGCACTGATAACCTAGGAAAATCAGGAGTTCAAAAGTAAATATTGCCAGCATTCCTTAGACTCAAGTAATAGCAACAAATATTGTGAAAATTACAGTTTAGAAAAGACGATAGTACAATACAATTAGTAAGGCATGAAAGACGGTAGTAAGTAAACTGAGAGGTAGGGGTAAAGTGATTTTATTTATTTAAAAGGTGGAAAGCTGCATTTCTGTGTTTTGATTTTGCTATTTTAAAGATCTGTCTCACTTGCTACAATCACAAATTCCAACTGTGAATAATGGAAACTATTGAATGGGTGTATTGACTGCTCTTTTCAGTCTGTAACACACCTTCCTTGTTGGCACCAAAGAGCAATGAATGAGGCATTTTATTAAAACTGAGGCTCGTGGTTCTAATCAAAGGTCACTGGTTGGCTCTCACTTTTCAGTTTCAGATTTGTCTGTTTGATCAGGGGGCAGCAACGAAATTACTATGACAAAGACTTTGTACTAGGCTGTATCTGTCTGTTGAAACTTGAAAGTCTTTGGAACCGTGACGCTGACAGCATGTGAACACTGCAGGAATGTGCAAGCTGTGTAAGGTCTTAAAGAAACTTTTAAGTATCATCTTCCTTTTGTGTTGTTTGAAAGAGTTTCAGATACTATTAGGGTACTAGTGAAAAGGTGTTTTATTGATTAAAGAAGATTTTTTTTCTAGCAAATGTGCATTAAGACAGTCTTCCTATTACTTTTTCTGCTCAGTCCCTGCTTTATACAGCAAGTTCATTAACATGTAGATATGCAGTGATTGAAGTCAGACTGCTTTTTACAGTGGAGTTGTCTTGATATAATGAGCTCCTCTTTAATGTTCAAAAAATTGTTGTTACTTTCTAAAAGGGGTTGTTTGTGAATTTCATTACATTTAATCTCCTCTTCAAACAATTTCAGCATTGTTCAGTTTACTACAATTAAAATGTGTTCTGATGCTAAAAAAATCACTTTTTATAGATGTATCACAAATGTAAGCACTGTGAGAGGGGTTTGTTTTTTACTTTGAAAGAAAAGCTGCTATTTAGCTGAGAATTCTCATTGTTTTAATTGGTGCTCCATATGGAAAATCAGAAGAGGGTACACTTACTGTATTGCTAAACAGGCTAGTTTGCTTCTGAGGATTAGGTTTCACAACTAGTTCATTCAATCCCTGGACTAAAGCATTGGTCTAATCATAGTTGAAAAACAAGGGCCTTAACCTTGCCTTCTCAGTTTACTAGAGTACAACCCCTTCATCTTTAGAATGCTGCAAGTCTTGAGAAAGAACAGATATAGTGAAGCTAGGTTTCTGCTTTGGACAAAAGTTCTCAAAGGGGCATATCAGAAACCTGACTAAATTCTCAGTTGCAAACCAGCAATTGTAGTTCATAGTGAATAGCTTCATTCTGTGTAAATTATCCTTTCCACTTGGGCAAGCATAACTTCCCCCTACTCAGTAGGACTATGATATGGTATGAGAGCAATCCTTGGCATTTCTTGAAGATTGGTCACAGAAAGAGGCAGAATGTCTTTCTAGAGAGTATTTAGCAGGTGGAAGGTTTAAAAATTCCCAGGTAGTGGCAAGGAGATTTTTCAGGTGAATCCCAGGAAGGTTGGCTTGTGAAGGCATGAGGTTAGAAAGCTGAGAATAAATTATTTGATTTCGTAAAGTTTTGGCCAGCCAGCAGTTTATAGAGCCATATGAATCCTACTATGAACAGTGCTCAGGAAGATGTTCTTCCAGGATGTTTCTTCTTGCTTTAGTTTTTAGCGGTCATTAACATAATGACAAAAAATCTAGTGAAGTCAGGAATATACTCAGAGATTCTTGATAGTTGGCATTGCATAGATAAAATATTTTAGATGATTGGCTAATTTTTGAAATTGTGTTTTGACTTCTTGAGGACAGAGCCAGCATCTGAACATTAACAGGGGTCTTTAGTAGACTGAGATAATCGCATCACTAAGTGGGCTTTTATAAGCCATTATGATGTAGCTACATAACAAAAGGGCTTAATCAGATATCTTTATTATCCAAAAGATAAGAAGACACTATCATCTGAAAAAGGCACAATTCTTGTGTTGTATAAGGCATGAAATACTTCCATAGCCTTGTAGGTGCTAATAATGATGATAACAATATACTGTTATTATCATATATATAATAATGATAAATGATAATGTTGCTAATATTATCATTTATAATTATAAAGGTAATATTTTCAGATGAGAAATAAGGATTATTTTCCAGTATATAAAGAGAAGTTGGGACAGAAAGATGATATTTTATGAAAATTATAGTTAAATTTACTAGTTGTCATCAGTGTATTTAACAAGACTAACTGGAAACACTACATCCTGAGAACGTCATCAGAAGTTCTGGGATTCTGAAGCTTGGAAGACATTTAATTGACATTGAAAAAGGAAAATTATGTGTGGCAATCATTTTATGGTATATAAGAATAATGAAAAGTTGGAGAATAAAGTCAGAAATTCCTGGTCCCATAAGCACTCACAGCAGAGGCCTATGAATTTGTTTATCTACAGAATAAAATTTGTAAGCATTCTATATTTTATTAACTTCCCGTGCTTTTTATTATATGCAAAAGGCAATCAAACAAAGTGCAAGAACAATAATGTTTAAATATTAGCAGCAATTTGAATGAAAGTAAATTTATGATCAGGATAAAATGTTATTTGCTGAAAGCAAAGCTATATTACATGACTTGATACTGGATACTTTAATCTGAAATGTTAAATATTTGAATCAACATAGAAAATGTTAGAGATGCTTATCCTTGGTTAATAACTAATGTTTTTATGATCACTTTTGCATGTGATTCTGTGGTTATATTTGAACTATACCCTTAAAGAGGATGGCATAGTTACCCTTTGTTTTTGAATATTTGGGCCAAGAGATGTAGTTGAAGTACTTTCATTTTTATGGGAGGAAATGTAAAAAATATGATGTACTCTGAGACAAAAATGAATTAGAGCAGCATTGCAGGGAGTTTTTAGAATATCTAACCATTTAGTATATTTTTCAGCCATAGTTCCATTTATTTCAGTCAGGTTTAACCAATGGCGGGAGAGTGTTGCTGATTTGAGGACGGGTAATTTCAGTGCTTTTGACGTGCTTTCTTTCTCATTTTTAGGCTATGACTATAAGGAATCTCTGATAATTATGACTGAGTAATATCCTCAGCAATGCTGGCTATTTGAACTTATTACTAAATAATCTGTTTCCAGTGATGATTATGTATCCATTTAACAACCTTTTGTTAGATGCTTGAGGTATAAGATCCTGTAGAATATAATTAAGAGCTGTGGTATTCTTTTTTTTGAATTTTATTTATTTTTTTACAGCAGGTTCTTATTAGTTATCTATTTTATACATATTAGTGTATATACATGTCAATCCCAATCTCCCAATTCACCCCACAACCCACCCCCCACCACCACTTTCCCCCCTTGGTGTCCATATGTTTGTTCTCTACACCTGTGTCTCAATTTCCGCCCTGCAAACCGGTTCATCTCTACCATTTTTCTAGGTTCCACATATATACGTTAATATACGATATATGTTTTTTCTCTTTATGACTTACTTCACTCTGTATGACAGTCTCTAGATGGATATCTACAAATGACGTCTCTACAAATGACTCAATTTCGTTCCTTTTAATGGCTGAGTAATATTCCATTGTATATATGTACCACATCTTCTTTATCCATTCATATGTCAATGGGCATTTAGGTTGCTTCCATGTCCTGGCTATTGTAAAGAGTGCTACATTGAACATTGGGGTGTGTGTGTCTTTTTGAATTATGGTTTTCTCTGGGTATATGCCCAGTAGTGGGATTGCTGGGTCATAAGGTAATTCTATTTTTAGTTTTTTAAGGATCACCCATACTATTCTCCATAGTGGCTATATCAATTTACATTCCCACCAACAGTGCAAGAGGGTTCCCTTTTCTCCACACCCTCTCCAGAATTTGTTGTTTGTAGATTTTCTGATGATGCCCATTCTGACTGGTGTGAGGTGATACCTCATTGTAGTTTTGATTTGCATTTCTCTAATAATTAGTGATGTTGACCAGCTTTTCATGTGCTTCTTGGCCATCTGTATGTCTTCTTTGGAGAAATGTCTATTTAGGTCTTCTGCCCATTTTTGGATTGGGTTGTTTGTTTTTTTAATATTGAGCTGCATGAGCTGTTTATATATTTTGGAGATTAATCCTTTGTCCATTGACGTTTGCAAATATTTTCTCCCATTCTGAGGGTTGTCTTTTTGTCTTGTTTGTAGTTTCCTTTGCTGTGCAAAAGTTTTAGGTTTCATTAGGTCCCATTTGTTTGTTTTTGTTTTTATCTCCATTACTCTAGGAAGTGGATCAAAAAAGATCTTGCTGTGATTTCTGTCAAAGAGTGTTCTTCCTATGTTTTCCTCTAAGAGTTTTATAGTGTCTGGTCTTACATTTAGGTCTCTAATCCATTTTGAGTTTATTTTTGTGTATGGAGTTAGGGAGTGTTCTAATTTCATTCTTTTACACGTAGCTGTCCAGTTTTCCAAGCACCACTTATTGAAGAGACTGTCTTTTCTCCATTGTATATCCTTGCCTCCTTTGTCGTAAATTAGTTGACCACAGGTGCGTGGGTTTATCTCTGGGCCTTCTATCCTGTTCCATTGATCTATATTTCTGTCTGTGTGCCAGTACCATATTGTCTTGATTACTGTAGCTTTGTAGTATAGTTTGAAGTCAGGGAGTCTGATTCCTCCAGCTCCGCTTTTTTCCCTCAGGACCGCTTTGGCTATTCAGGGTCTTTTGTGTCTCCATAAAAATATTAAGATTTTTTGTTCTAGTTCTGTAAAAAAAAATGCCATTGGTAATTTGATAGGGATTGCATTGAATCTGTAGATTGCTTTGGGTAGTAGAGTCATTTTGACAATATTGATTCTTCCAATCCAAGAACATGGTATATCTCTTCATCTGTTTGTATCATCTTTAATTTCTTTCATCAATGTCTTATAGTTTTCTGCATACAGGTCTTTTGTCTCCCTAGGTAGGTTTCTTTCTAGGTATTATATTCTTTTTGTAGCAATAGTCAATGGGAGTGTTTCCTTAATTTCTCTTTCAGATCTTTCGGTGTTACTGTATAGGAATGCAAGAGATTTCTGTGCATTAATTTTGTATCCTGCAACTTTACCAAATTCGTTGATTAGCTCTAGTGGTTTTCTGGTGGCATCTTTAGGATTCTCTATGTATAGTATCATGTCATCTGCAAACAGTGACAGTTCTACTTCTTCTTTTCCAGTTTGTATTCCTTCTATTTCTTTTACTTATCTGATTGCTGTGGCTAAAACCTCCAAAACTATGTTGAATAATAGTGGCGAGATTGGACATCCTTGTCTTGTTCCTGATCTTAGAGGAAAAACTTTCAGTTTTTCACCACTGAGAATGATGTTTGCTGTGGGTTTGTCGTATATGGCCTTTATTACTTTGAGGTAGGTTCCCTCTGTGCCCCCTTTCTGGAGAGTTTTTTTTTTATCATAAATGGGTGTTGAATTTTGTCAAAAGCTTTTTCTGAATCTGCTTGTGCATTGAGATGATCATATGGATTTTCTTCTTCAATTTGTTAATGTGGTATATCACATTGATTGATTTGTATATATTGAAGAATCCTTGCATCCCTGGGATAAATCCCACTTGATCGTGGTGTATGATCCTTTTAATGTGCTGTTGGATTCTGTTTGTGAGTATTTTGTTGAGGATTTTTGCATCTATATTCATCAGTGATATTGGTGTGTAATTTTCTTTTTTTGTAGTATCTTTTTCTGGTTTTGATATCAGGGTGATGGTGGCCTCATAGAATGAGTTTGGGAGTGTTCCTTCCTCTGCAATTTTTTGGAAGAGTTTGAGAAGGATGGGCGTTAGCTCTTCTCTAAATGTTTGATAGAATTCACCTGTGAAGCCATCTGGTCCTGGACTTCTGTTTGTTGGAAGATTTTAAATCACAGTTTAAATTTCATTACTTGTAATTGGTCTGTTCATATTTTCTGTTTCTTCCTGGTTCAGTCTTGGAAGGTTATACCTTTCTAAGAATTTGTCCATTTCTTCCAGGTTGTCCATTTTGTTGGCATAGAGTTGCTTGTAGTAGTCTCTTAGGATGCTTTGTATTTCTGTGGTGTCTGTTGTAACTTCTCCTTTTTCATTTCTAATCTTATTGATTTGTGTCCTCTCCCTCTTTTTCTTGATGAGTCTGGCTAATGTTTATCAATTTTTTTTATCTCCTCAAAGAACCAGATTTTAGTTTTATTGATCTTTTCTATTGTTTTCTTTTTTTCTATTTCATTTATTTCTGCTCTGATCTTTATGATTTCTTTCCTTCTACTAACTTTGGGTTTTGTTTGTTCTTCTTTCTCTAGTTCCTTTAGGTGTAAGCTTAGATTGTTTATTTGAGATTTTTCTTGTTTCTTGAGGTAGGCTTGTATAGCTATAAACTTCCCTCTTAGAACTGCTTTTGCTGCATCCCATAGGTTTTGGATCGTCGTGTTTTCATTGTCATTTGTCTATAGGTATTTTTTGATTTCCTCTGATTTCTTCAGTGATCTCTTGGTTATTTACTAACGTATTGTTTAGCCTCCATGTGCTTGTGTTTTTTACGTTTTTTTTCCTGTAATTGATTTCTAATATCATAGCACTGTGGTCAGAAAAGATGCTTTATATGATTTCATTTTTCTTAAATTTACTGAGGCTTGATTAGTGACCCAAGATGTGATCTATCCTGGAGAATGTTCCATGCTCACTTGAGAAGAAAGTGTAATCTGCTGTTTTTGGATGGAATGTCCTATAAATATCAATTAAATCTATCTGGTCTGTTGTGTCATTTAAAGCTTGTGTTCCCTTATTAATTTTCTGCCTGGATGATCTGTCTATTGGTGTAAGTGAGGTGTTAAAGTCCCCCACAATTATTGTGTTACTGTTGATTTCCTCTTTTAAAGCTGTTAGCAGTTGCCTTATGTATTGAAGTGCTCCTGTGTTGGGTGCATATATTTATAATTGTTATATGTTCTTCTTAGATTGATCCCTTGATCATTATGTAGTGTCCTTTCTTGTCTCTTGTAACATTCTTCATTTTAAAATCTGTTTTGTCTGATATGAGTATTGCCACTCCAGCTTTCTTTTGATTTCCATTTGCATGGAATATCTTTTTCCATCCCCTCATTTTCAGTCTGTATGTGTCCCTAGGTCTGAAGAGGGTATCTTGTAGACAGCATATATATATGGGTCTTGTTTTTGTATCCATTCAGCAAGCCTGTGTCTTTTGGTTGGAGCATTTAATCCATTCATGTTTAAGGTAATTATCGATACGTATGTTCCTATGACCATTTTCTGAATTGTTTTGTGTTTCTTTTTGTAAGTCCTTTTCTTCTCTTGTTTCCCAGTTAGAGAAGTTCCTTTAGCATTTGTTGTAGAGCTGGTTTGGTGGTGCTGAATTCTCTTAGCTTTTGCTTGTCTGTAAAGCTTTTGATTTCTCCATTGAATCTGAATGAGATCCTTGCTGGGTAGAGTAATCTTGTTTGTAGGTTCTTCCCTTTCATCACTTAAGTATATCATGCCACTCCCTTCTGGCTTGTAGAGTTTCTGCTGAGAAATCAGCTGTTAACCTTATGGGAGTTCCCTTGTATGTTATTTGTCGTTTTTCCCTTGCTACTTTCAATAATTTTTCTTTGTCTTTAATTTTTGCCAATTTGATTACTATGTGTCTTGGTGTGTTTCTCCTTGGGTTTATCCTGTATGGGACTCTCTGCACTTCCTGGACTTGGGTGGCTATTTCCTTTCCCATGTTAGGGAAATTTTTGACTATAATCTTTTCAAATATTTTCTCAGGTCCTCTCTGTCTCTCTTCTCCTTCTGGGACCCCTATAATGCAAATGTTGTTGCATTTAATGTTGTCCCAGAGGTCTCTTAGGCTGTCTTCATTTCTTTTCATTCTTTTTTCTTTATTCTCTTCCGTGGCAGTGAATTCCACCATTCTGTCTTCCAGGTCTCTTATTCATTCTTCTGCCTCAGTTATTCTGCTATTGATTCCTTCTAGTGTAGCTTTCATTTCAGTTATTGTATTGTTATCTCTGTTTGTTTGTTCTTTAATTCTTCTAGGTGTTTGTTCTTTAATTCTTCTAGGTCTTTGTTAAACATTTCTTGCATCTTCTCGATCTTTACCTCCATTCTTTTTCCAGTGTCCTGGATCATCTTCACTATCATTATTCTGAATTCTATTTCTGGAAGGTTTCCTATCTCCACTTCAGTTAGTTGTTTGTCTGGGTTTTTATCTTGTTCCTTCATCTACATAGCCCTCTGCCTTTTCACCTTGTCTGTCTTTCTGTGAATGTGGTTTTTGTTCCACAGGCTGCAGGATTGTAGTTCTTCTTGCTTCTGCTGTCTGCCCTCTTGTGGATGAGGCTATCTAAGAGGCTTGTGCAAGTTTCCTGATGGGAGGGACTGGTGGTGGGTAGAGCTGAGTGTTGCTCTGGTGGGTAGAACTCAGTAAAACTTTAATCCTCTTGTCTGCTGATGGGTGGGGCTGTGTTCCCTCCATGTTGGTTGTTTGGCCTGAGGTGACCCAACACTGGAGCCTAGCCGGCTCTTTGGTGGGGCTAATGGTGGACTCTGGGAGGGCTCATGCCAAGGACTACTTCCCAGAACTTCTGCTGCCAGTGTCCTTGTCCTCACGATGAGCCACAACCACCCCCTGCCTCTTCAGGAGACCCTCCAACACTAACAGGTAGGTCTGGTTCAGTCTCCTATGAGGTCACTACTCCTTCCCCTGGGTCCCGATGCACACACTACTTTGTGTGTGCCTTCTAAGAGTGGAGGTCTCTGTTTCCCCCAGTCCTGTTGAAGTCCTGCAATCAAGTCCCACTAGCCTTTAAAGTCTGATTCTCTAGGAATTCCTCCTCCCGTTGCTGGACCCCCAGGTTGGGAAGTGTGACGTGGGGCTCAGAACCTACACTCCAATGGGTGGACTTCTGTGGTATAAGTGTTCTCCAGTTTGTGAGTCACCCACCCAGCAGTTATGGGCTTTGATTTTATTGTGATTGCACCCCTCCTACCATCTCATTGTGGCTTCTCCTTTGTCTTTGGATGTGGGGTCTCTTTTTTGGTGAGTTCTAGTGTCTTCCTGCAGATGATTGTTCAGCAGTTAGTTGTGATTCCGGTGCTCTTGCAAGAGGGAGTGAGCACACGTCCTTCTGCTCTGCCATTTTGAACCAATCTCAAGAGCTGTGATATTCTTTTGTGTACATTCTCATTTTGAATCAAACATAATAAAGTTTTGATTCATTTTTCTTTTACATAAAAAGTGTAAATATCAAAAACCTGGAAGTAGTATGTCAGTTTTTTTCCGATTAAGATATCGAGATCAGAATCTTGAGAAGGAAACATGTATATTAAAAAGCCCATCTGGGGGCTTCCCTGGTGGCACAGTGGTTGAGAGTCCGCCTGCCGATGCAGGGGACACGGGTTTGTGCCCCGGTCCGGGAGGATCCCACATGCCGCGGAGCGGCTGGGCCCGTGAGCCGTGGCCGCTGGGCCTGCGCGCCTGGGGCCTGTGCTCCGCGGTGGGAGAGGCAACGGCAGTGAGAGGCCCGCGTACCGCAAAAACAAAAACAAAAACAGAAACAAAACAAAAAGCCCATCTGGATATAGAATTACCAAAACATATTACTGAATTATTGGTAAATATAAATTTTTTTATAATTTTACTCAGCTAGTCAAGAGTGCATGGTGGAAGGCACTTCTATTTATTAATACGTTCATCGTATCTCTACTTTTAAAAGTGATTTAACTTTCTGGTGTGTGAAATTCTTCTGGTAAAATTTTTTATATGTTTGAGACTTTATATGTAATAATAAGGACAATATATTTTATTTAAGAAAAACATCTAAATGCTTAAATTACTCATCATACCTGAGCAAAAATAATTTAAGGAAAGAAATAATTACAGTTATCTTGGTTGATGATCAGCTAATTAGTGGTAATTTAAATTCAATAAGTGTACACACTGAGAGATTTAATGAGTTTTCATAGCATTGTCAACTTTTTAATGTATCAGTTAAAAAGATTCTTTTCCTTTGAAGATTGTTGTATTTTTAAAATGTTATTGATGCGACAGATTCTATTTGATTGTTTATTTATATATTTATTTTTGGTTATGAATTTTGCAGATTACCCTGCTGGCTAGTATGTGATTGAGATTGAGTTGTTTTCCATTTTTATATATTTCCATGTGAAACATTCACAGAAGTAATCCTGCACATCTTTTAAGCAGTCAATGACCTTATCTTTTGCCAAAATCAAATGACATTCAATACTGATACTATGGAGAGAGGAATCAAAATAGACACCTAATTATAATTACTTTTTCCCCATCATTATATCACTACGTGCAGAACAACTGATTTTTAAGAGATCACACAACTGCTGAATTTTGGCAGGTACAAAAGGTTTTTATCATTGTTTCTCTCACCCTCCCCCTTCCTGATTTCATCACATGTGGGTTTACTGGAACAGTTCAGACTGACCTCTTTCTTGAAAGATTTAGTTTGAATTATAATAGTTTTTAGGAAGTAGAAGTGTAAAGGAAGGTTAATATGTTTATGATAGCTTCATATTTTCAGAAATCCTTTATGATACAGTTCAGTTTTTAAGAGAGTAAGGATAGTTTTGGGTAATCTTGTGGAAATGACTATAAAGCCTTGGACCAAATGCTATACAGCTAGCTTCCAGAGTTACTGCTTTTGCAACAAAATCCAACTGTGAGCAATATAAAGGCAGAGACTACACTTCTTAACTTTTGTAACCTAGTACATAGTATTGTGCCTGGTACATAGTAGATATTCAATAGTTGCTGAAAGAGCAAAGGAAGATAGGATGTGAAGGAAGGAGGAAGGAGAAAAAAGCATAGGTTGATTGGACAAAGTGATAAATCCCATGTTATCCTGTTTTGTTTTGTTTTTTTTTGTGTGTGTGTGTGTTTGTGTTTGGCTGATGCATTGCTCCCCCAGACCAAAAACTAACAGGGCATGAACATGGTATAATTTACACTGAACATGAACATGGTATAATTTTGAGAAACCTGTCATTGCAGGGGTTTAAGTACTTTTATTTGCTGTTAGTTCACAGTGGCTCAATTTTTTTTTCTTGTTCATTTTTGTTGGATAGTATTGGGAATAATATAAGTAGGGTTGCATGTGACATTTCAAGGAAAGCTTTGATGATGACTATCGTTATATTTGTTGTCTCTTCTCTTAAAACTGCAGATCCCTGTGACAAATTCTCCTTTTGAATGGGCTGAATACCACCTCACAATAGGGGCTACCACTTCCTGTTCAGTCTTGTTCACCACACTAAGACACTTCAATTACTCTGTAACATGTTTATGATATTTAAGAGTCAAAAATACCCGCTAGGTAGCCAATTGACAGAAAGTGGTTTATTACTCATCTTTTAGATAAGATCCTTGATGAAATGGTGTTAGAAATTAGGACAGGTAAAGGACCTGAAAATAGAGTCCATGCTTTTGTTGTAAGTCAGCAATGAAACACATCTATCCTGTCTTTATGAATTTGTTGTCATTTTATTTACCATTAATTTTACCCTGGCTCTCTTCTGAGTCAGAGGCACCAGTCTACATTAGATGGCCCTAGGATCAGTGCCTCTTTAAAGATATGGTCTCCATTGGGAGATATGGATACTGGATTGTAGCCACTTACACACTTCTGTATTAAAATGTTATCATTTCAAGTGTTTTCCTTTTACAGATAGTTTTGTTAATAAAAGGAAAGTTATTAGTTAGAGAAAGAATGTATTTTTGAAGATGATAAATTCCTAGGTTTAAAGTATAGATTTTTAATCCTTTTGTTGACACTGCTGTTTAATAATTGTTATTTTTATTATGAAATATAATAGTCATTGTGTAGAATGATCCTCATATTCATATAGTGTTATTTCTCAAATAATTTCATATCAAATATTTTTTATTCCCTTCTAGATAGGTATTATACAATGCCATACTAATTTTCCCGTTCTCCAATTTTGTCATTTTGTCATGGTTCTATGATGTTTACCAAATCAACCTAACTTAGGAGTGTCAGCCCAGAGTAGGCTATAATTGTTTATGGCACAGAGGATCTCATTCTGACATTTTAGGTCTTAATTTATAACTTCTAGGAATGTTATATAAAGCTTTACAAAAAACCCTTTGGTTTTCTGAGAGACCTGAACCTCACTCTTCTGTAACTCCCAAATTGGACCATATAAAATACATATTTCTTTATAAAATGCATGGATAGCAACATCTTGTTACTAAATGTTTAGAAAAATTACTTTCATTTGTGGAAGGCTCTAATTATTGTGTGCAATAAATGTTTGACTCAGTCTTTCATTTGACCGGACTAGTAAACTCTTAAGTATTCGAATAGATAAAAACAAAACTTCCATACTAACTCATAGAGTGAGATATATTTTGATTGCATGCCTTTTTTGGGGAGATGGGGCAGTAAATAAGCTGATCTTTGTAAATTACATAAATCTCACTTTTGGTCTGGAGAATTTTCATCCCACATTTAAGTTTTTACAGTGAATTTTATTTGTAAAATGTCAGCTATAAACGTGTATTTTCCTGTTTTTATTTTACCTCAGTGGATTTTTATGATTAACAGAGATTTTTAAAAGCATAACCTCTGTTTTACTTTATAATTTGTCAAAAGTACTAATTTATTTTGGGATCATGTATATTAAAGTTTAAGGTATTGGAGAAAATTTTAGGTGTTACTGCAGTGATGTTTCTCTATATGTAATATTCAAGTGTCAACGAAATAATGCAAAATTGGGAAAATAGAAGCTATAGCTTATAGGTGTATAAGAAAAATGTGCAATACACATTTGATGAAAATGGTCTAGAATATTTATAGAAAACACTTTGAATTGTTAACTAAGAAATGCATAAAACATATTCTATTTGATCAGTTTTGTTTTTGAATAAATTTCTCATGTTAAAATTATTTTTGTGCTACTTCTTTACATTTAACCCCTTATTTGTAAATATTATGGAATATATGCCAAATAGGAGAGTGTTGCATTGTATGAGTCTGTTTTTAAAGTGGGTTACTTGTAAATGGCACATAGTTGGGTCTTGGTTTTTATTCAGTCTGGAAATCTTTGCCTTTTATTTAGAGTGCCTAGACCATTTATAGTTAATGTAGTTATCTATATGGTTGGGTTTAATTTACCATCTTTTTTATTTTAAATATGTTCCATTTATAGAGTATTTACAAAATGATTCCATCTTATCTCCACTGTCCTCTAATTAGCTTTTATAGTTTTAGGTTATATATTTAGATCTATATTAAGCTCATTCAGCTTTATTTTTATGTATGGTATGATAGTGTGAGGTAAGATTTGAGTTTCAGTTTTTTTCTTTGCATGTGGAGCTCCAACTGTTCACAACTATCTTTTGAAGAAATTACAAATTGTGAAAAATTTTTGTTTAAGTTCTCCATATAATTACTTTTGTAAATATAGATTTCTATCTGGCATTGTTTCTTCTACTGAGGAACTTCCTTTAATGTTTCTTGTAGTGCAGATCTGCTGCTGCTCCCAATTTTTGTTTGTCTGAAAAAGTCTTTTTTTCTTCACCTTCCTGTTATAAAGATATTTTTCTTAGGATTCTATGTTGGCAGTGTTTTCCCCCCAATATTTTAAAGGTGTTACTTCATGCATAGCTTCTAATGAAGAGTCTGCTATCAACACATTGCCATGTCTATATTTATTGTCATCTCCACCCCCCCCACACACTGTTTTTAAGAAGCTCTCTTTACCACTGTTTTGCAGTAATTTTATTGATGTACCATATGTCTTTTAAATGTGGTTTCTTTATGTTTCTTCTGCTTGTGCTTTGTTAAACTTCTTGGCTCTATGGGTTTACAGTTTTCTTCAAATTTTTAAACCTTGGGTTGTATTTCTCACTCTTTCTCCTCTCTTTTAGGATTATACTTACATGTATGCTAGACTACTGATGCCCTGTTTGTTTTTTAAATTCTTCTTTTCTGAGTGCTTTAATCATTTATTTCTATTGCTCTGTCTTCAACTGTTAATCCTATTCAGTGTGTTTTTCATTTCAGATATTTTCCCTCTCTAGAAGTTATGCATCTTTTTAATATATTCCATTTTTCTTCTTAACATGTTCATGTTTTTCTCTATATTTTTGAACATATGGAGCACTTTTTTTTTTTTTTTTGCGGTACGCGGGCCTCTCACCTCTGTGGCCTCTCCCGTTGCAGAGCACAGGCTCCGGATGCGCCGCCTCAGCGGCCATGGCTCATGGGCCCAGCCGCTCCGCGGCACACGGGATCCTCCCGGACTGGGGCATGAACCCGCGTCCCCTGCATCGGCAGGCGGACTCTCAACCGTGGTGCCACCAGGGAAGCCCATGGAGCACATTTTAATAGCTGTTTTAATATCCTTATCTGCTGATTTTGTTATCTCTGTCATTACTGGGTCTATTTCTATTAATTGATTTTTCTCCTGGTTATGGGTCATATTTTCCTGTTTCTTCACAAGCCTGTAATTTTCTTAAGCTTTTAAAATTATTGTGGTAATATTCATATAATGTAAATTAATAGTTTCAGCAATTTTAAGTGTACAATTCAGTGGCATAATGTTGAAAAACCATCACCACTATCTAGATCCAGAACATTTTCATCACTCCAAACATAAAACTATACCTTTTAGACAGTCACTCTCTATTTCTCTCTCCCTTCAGCCCCTGGCAATCACTAATCTTTCTGTCTCTATGGATTTTTGTATTCTAATTATTTCATATAAATGGCATCATACAATGTGGCCTTTGTGTTTGGCTTCTTTTGTTTAGCATATTTTCTAGGTTCATCTATGTTGTAGCACATAGCAATACTTCATCTATTTTTATGGCTGAATAATATTCTGTTATATGGCTATACCTTAATTTCTTTATTCATTTATCAGTTGATGGACATTTGGGTTGTTTCTACCTTTTGGCTATTGTGAAATAGTGCTGCTATGAACATTCATGTATAAGTTTCTTTTGAACATCTGTTCTCAGTTTTTTTACAATACCTAGGAGTGGAATGGCTGGGTCATATGCTAATTCTGTATTTATCATAACAGGAACTGCATAGTGTTTTTTTTTTTCTACAGTGGCTGCATCATTTTACATTCCATCAGTAATGTATGAGGGTTCCATTTTCTCTGCATATTCATCAACACTTGTTATTGTCTGCTTTTTAAAAAAATTATAGTTATCCTAGTGGACGTTAAGTGGTATCTTGTGGTTTTGATTTGCATTTTTCTAATGAATAATGATGTTGAGCATCTTTTCATATGCTTATTGGCCATTTGTATACTTCCTTTGGGAAATATCTGTTCAAATCTTTTGATCATCTTAAAATTGGTTTGTCTTTTCTTTTTTGAGTTGTAAAAGTTTTTTTTAACGTATTGTGGGTATTAGACCTCAATTATATATATTATTTGCAAATATTTTCCCCATTCTTTGTGTTTTAACTTTCTTAATGGTGTTCTGTGGTGCACAGAAGTTTTTAATTTTGATGAAGTCCAATGTATATATTCTTTCTTTTGTTACTTGGACTTTTGGTATCATATCTAAAATATCATTGCCAAATCCAAAGCTATGATTTACCCCTGTGTTTTTTTCTAAGAGTTTTATAGTTTTAGTCCTATATATGTCTTTGGTCTATTTTGTTTTTGTATATGGTGTGAGCAAGGTATTTTACGTGTGAATATCCAGGTTTCCTAGCACTGTTTGTGGAAGAGATTATCCTTTCCCCAAGGGTTTTGGTACCCTTGTTAAAAATCAGTTAACCATAGATGCATAGGTTTATTTCTAGGCTGTTATTTTCTATTACATTTATCTATATGTTTATCCTTATGCTGGCACCACACTGTTTTGACTGCTGTAAGCTTTGTAGTGAATTATGAAATTGGAAAGTGTGAGTTCTCCATCTTAGTTCTTTTTTTCAAGATTGTTTTGGATATTAAGGGTCCCTTGCAATTTCATATAAATTTTAGGATCAGCTTTTCTATTTCTGCAAAAATGGCCATTATATTTTGATAAGGATTGTATTGAATCTGTAGATCCATTTGGGGAGTATTACCATCTTAGTAATATTGCCTTACAATCTATGAACATGGGCTGTCGTTCTATTTATTTAGGTCTTTATTAATCTTTCAGTAACGTTTTGTAAGGCTTGTAATTTTTAATTAAATGATGAGCATTATGGGGGCTTCCCTGGTGGCGCAGTGGTTGGGAGTCTGCCTGCCGATGCAGGGAACGCGGGTTCGTGCCCCGGTCCGGGAGGATCCCACATGCTGCAGAGCGGCTGGGCCTGTGAGCCATGGCCGCTGAGCCTGCGCGTCCGGAGCCTCTGCACCACAGCGGGAGAGGCCGCGGCAGTGAGGGGCCTGCGTACCGCAAAAAAAAAAAATGATGAGCATTGTGAATTTTATGATATTGAATGCTAGATTTTGTTTTATTCCTTTAAATAATATTGTAATGTTTCTGGCACATAAAGTAACTTGGAATTAGTCAAATGAGGCTTGCTTTTAAGCTTTTTGAGTTAGGCATCATGTTCTAGGAATAATTTAGGCCCACTACTTGATGAGACCTTTTTGATAACTTT